>NW_026019567.1:0-16189 GCF_900185275.1 Solanum verrucosum
TCAGTCCTTCGATGAGAGAGTATGGTGCAGCAGATTCAGGGGTGAAAAAGTTCAGTATTATGTCTCGTTATATTCCTCTTCGTGATGATTATTTCTTGACAGCTTACTATAATGGAAGGTCTGCTCTAGATGAGCTTGTGGTTACTCATGAATTGGTGAGGCCAATGACTCTATAAGGAAAAATGGTGAAATCATATGGAAAGCGAATCGTACAGTATTGGTTTCAGTTGATCATGTTGTTGGAAAGTTTAAAGATGTTGGCCTTGGTAACTCTACAAATGGTTGGTGTTACAATCCGCGTTATGTTGATTATTACAAAGAGAGCTTAGTTTTACCTGATAAATGGACAAATAATTGTGTCGGAGATGCTTGTGAGGAGTCATTTTTAAGTGATAAAAATGAAAGGGAAATGGTTGCAGAAGAAAGAAAGGAAGAACAAAAGATCTTCATTACCTAATTAGCTATGTTGCACTTGATTTATTGACTTTGGCTATGTTTTGGCTTTTGGCAAATGTATGAGAGAGTTAATGGTGAAGTTGATAACTTGAGTCATTTGTGCATATTATTCCTGCTTTCCGTTAGCCTAGTAGATCTTGATTGAAGTTAGTGCACTAAGGGCACACTTGGTAGCTGGATGAGAAACAAATTATCCATGTACTAATTTATGTTTTGGTTGATAATTTAGAAATCTGCATAACTAATACATGTATAAGTTATGAGAGAATCTATGTATTATTTTATGCAGGATAAAACATGAAAATCTTGCATAAAATTATACATAAATTCACTCATAACCAATCTCTATATTAAAGATACATGTATAACTCTAATCAACTACCAAACGACTCCTAAAGTTTTATGGAACTTTAAAGGTTTCAACGTATTCCCACATATTTTATTTGTCACAAATTAACAGGACAGTCACATGTAAAAAGTAAATTTTTGGAGGGGTTAAATTTAATTTGAACTTCTCTAGGGGCTATTCTAGTAGAAAACAAAAGTTAAAGGATGACAAGTGCTATTTCCCTTTTAAGGAAGCCCTTGTTAGATAAAACTCCACTCACTGTAGCTACTGCCGTAAAATCGTCATCGAGAAAGCACATTCACACACAACCAGAGAAGCAAAAAGGGAGAGAATAGAGCAAACTCTCTGTCTTCAGTACAAAAAATCTTTGATTTCAATTTGAGAGAGATCGGAAATGGCTTCTTCCAAAGAACGTGAGAACTTCGTCTACGTCGCTAAGCTCGCTGAGCAAGCCGAACGCTACGATGGTTAGGGTTTCTACTTTTTACTGTGTGTAGATCTGTTATTGTTTCTGTTTCTTTTGAGTATATGCTTTAATTTGATGTATCTCTCATGTGATTACTCAGAAAAGGTTCGGAAATGGAACTGTTAGTTATGTTTTTGTTGCTCAGAACGTAAAATTTTACTGGAATGCTGCGCTTGTTGCTTTCGATGTTTTAAAGTTTTATATATATTAGTAAATGGACTTAGGTCAGCATGGATTAACTTTTGTTGATCCGTTTTGGTTAAATGCAGTTAGACTCTAGTCATTTTATGTAGGTTGTAGGACTTTAGTACAGAGATGGTTGATCCGATTGAAGGACGAATTACTCATAAGTTGATTATATTGAGATGCAACAATTGGTGCTTTTGAAGTTTCATATATCAGCAAACGGACTTAGGTCAGCAGTTGAGCACACAAACTTTGTTGATCCACTTTGGTTAAATGCAATAGAAATGCAATTAGGCTCTGATCGTTTCATGTAGGTTGTAGGACTTCAGTTCCTTTAAGGATTCGTACGGAGAGAGTTGATGCGCTTGAAGAATGTTGAACTACTCATAAATGGATTACCGGTTACTTGGAATTTGAGTTTTCGTTGATATGATACAGTTGGTGCTTTTGATGTATTAAGGATTTTTTAAAAATGTATTCAGAATTAATATGTTAGCAAATATTTTTTTCTGCTTGGAAGTTCTACACAGATTTACCTTCTTTTGATCTGTTTGGTTAAATGCATGGAAAATGCAACTAGATTTCATATTTTATGTAATTGGTTGAGATTTTAAGGAATTGTGAATTGTGGTACAGAAATGGTTGAAGCAATGAAGAATGTCGCAAACATGGATGTTGAATTGACTGTGGAGGAAAGGAATCTTCTTTCTGTTGGTTATAAGAATGTGGTAGGTTCTAGGAGAGCATCTTGGAGGATCTTGTCCTCTATTGAGCAGAAGGAAGAATCTAGAGGGAATGAGCAAAATGTCAAGCGAATCAAGGAGTACCTGCAAAAGGTGGAGTCGGAGCTCACCAACATTTGCAATGATATTATGGTGGTCATTGATCAGCATCTAATTCCGTCGTGCACTGCAGGCGAATCAACTGTGTTTTACCACAAAATGTGAGGTTCTGATTTCTGTTGTTGTCGGTCTGAGTTCTAAATATATGTTGTTTTGGGAAGTTCAGAAAACTGGAGTTGTTAAAGCTGATCTGTCTCTGCCTGCAGGAAGGGGGACTATTATCGTTATCTTTGCAGAATTTAAAGCTGGTAATGACAAGAAGGAGGTTTGCTGAGCTTTCGTTGAAAGCATATCAGGTATATGGTTTGCTTGCGACTTGGCTTCTCAAAAATAGAGTGACTCACATGTCAGTTCCCATGCTCCCCCTTATTCTTGATAGTGGAAAATGTCCCAGATGCTATCATTAATCCCTTGAATCTTTCTTTTTTTGGTTAGAATCAGTGTTTCTAACTGTAATTTTAATTTAAACTTTTTCTATAGTCTCTAATCTGAAATAAACAAATATTCGCTGTTTCTGAGAATAGTGCTTTCTTTACTTGTTTTTAATATATATACTCTTCCAAAGCAGTTCTCAAGTACACAAGTAAAAGGTTGAGCATAAAAGTAGGTTGATTGTCAGTGAATGGTTGATTCATAATCTAATGACCTGCAAAGTGAGAGGAGTTTGCTTGTTCAAAAGCTTGTTTTAGAATGAAACTATTACTTTTTCTTAAATCCCACACTTCATTTGCATTTTGTGCTTAAAACCCCACCAGAACTTAGAGCTCACTTTTCCTTTTGTTAGCATTTGCTTGGGTATTATCACAGTCCTCTTTGACCAGGATAGTCTGTGTCCCATTATTTAAAAACTTTTTTGGGTGGCGGTAGGCCTGTGAATAGTGGAAGGAAGGTAGAAGAGGGAGTGTCTTTTTTATGGATTAGAACCTGCATCTAAGAGAAGTGGGTCAGAGTAGCTACCAGTAGGCTGCAACCCAATTCTTGTATTGTATAATAAAATACAATTCTTTCCTTTTTTCTTTTCTCCAATTCTGTTTGCTGCATTTAGATGTTGAATTCCCTATTAGGTTTGGCGATATATGTGTGTCTGTCTGCTTCACTTATTGTTTGTTGCTAAAACTTGTGCAGTCAGCTACAACTGCTGCGGAGCGGAATTACCACCCACTCATCCAATTCGTTTGGGGACTGGCTTTGAATTTCTCTGTTTTCTACTATGAGATCATGAATTCACCTGAAAGGTTTGTCTTTTGTATATTCATCTTCTTGAAGCTGTCCATACCTTTTTTTTAATCGGTGTGTCCATACTTGTTTCTAGGCTCAGCTGTTATATCTGTTTTCTCCAGGGCATGCCATCTGGCAAAACAGGCCTTCGATGAAGCAATATCTGAGCTGGATAGCCTGAATGAGGATTCCTACAAAGACAGCACCTTGATTATGCAGCTTCTAAGGGACAACCTCACCTTGTGGACTTCTGATCTTCCAGAGGATGCTGGTATGCTTTGACTCATATCCTATGACACCTTGGCGTTTGTATAATCTAGAGTTTTCCTGGTGTTCATAATTTTCCCTGGTTGACGGCACTTTATTTATCTACTTATTCGTTTCTTATAATTATCTCTGTTTAGCTTGAAATTACTATTCTCAGGCTTGGTTGAGATCTTTGCATGTCTTTTCTGCTAGTAGTTGCTATAGTTTCTTTAGTGGTTTTGATAGCTTAATCACATGTGAGATGTCTACAGAAAAAACTAATTTGGTTCTGCAACCTTTTAGATAGCATTAAGAGAACTGCCCCAAGGGCTTTGGTCTAAAGGTAAGAGCATAGCGTGTGATATGCGAGTTGGGAAGTTGTCGTGGGTCAAACCCTGACACATATAGAAGCCTTGTATTTAAGTGGAGTAATAGAAGGAAGGGCCCATTATCAACTGAGTTTTGAAATGTGCGCCATTGCCTTCCCGAGATTTCTTGGTTTTCAGAAAGGAAAAATTAAGAAGATGATATTGTAATACTAAGTGCTAACTCACTATTTTCACAAAATAAGTCCAGGGTGATAAAGAAGAAGTGTGGCATTGCTTATTCCTTGAAGGAGAAAAAAAAGAGTCAGGCAAGGAAGTATTAGTTCTTGAAGGGTTTTTCTTATGTCATGGGTTTCTTTTCTTGACATAGGATTAACCATGCAGTTTTATTGGTGTTACCTTCAGCTAAATCTTGGGTATCTGCTTGTATTTTGACAGTGTACTTGTACAATTTTTTCAGTTAGTTTACATGTGCCCTTCAATCAAAATGCTATTCCCCAGTGAGTAATTATTTCGTTTAGAAATATATGATAAATGCAGCGCAAGATAGTTTGACAAGGCATAAAAACGTGATATTAATAGCCAGTATTGGGGGTTGAGCTAGATGAATATATTGCCTAATTTACTGAATCTGAGGGGAAAGCTTACTAATTTTGCGTGTTAAAATTTTGTTGCCCTTTCACAGAAGATGCCCAAAAGGGAGATGCCACAAACAAAGCTGGTGGAGGTGAAGATGCAGAGGTAGATTCTTTATATCCAGTCTCCTTCCTTTTGAGTCGATTTTAGATTTTTCTAGACTGGTAGTAATTTCAATTACGTAGTCATTCCAAATCATAATATTCTTTTTTGTGTTCTTGCAGTGAGTGGGCCTAATGGTTAGAACTACTATGTGTATTTGGAGGTGTGAGGGACAAGGATTACGCCAAGGGGGGTGTTTGTTTGTTGAGTCTTAGTAGATACTTCTATTATGGGTCTGTCGTGTCAGATTCTTCACATGTTAATTGGTTGTCTGCAACTCAGTGTGTATTTGTATCCCTGTGCTATTTCCTCTCTCCGTATAGTGAGTTGTTTCAGTCTTTAGATAATTGCTGGTCTATAGGTGGTTTTATTTTTCAGATGACTGCCGCAGCCAAATGGAGGATATCAGCTATTTGCTTGTCCTCTCACCCTTATTATCTCAATGTCACTTAATTTCCATTATTCTCTCCTTTTTCATTTAGTTTGAAGCTGAGCATATTTGCTACTCTATGTTGGTGCATATTATTGGTATCTTTTACCCCAATAGTATTTATTCTCTCTGCATGAGTAGTCTTTTACCCCAAAATAAAGGATATGAAGAATTAGAATTAGTGCCAGTTATTCTTGCTTATTGAGCCAAAGCAATGACAAAAATGCCTTGACAAATTTAGTGGGGGTAGATTGTTGATAACTAATGACTTTTCCCAAGGAGTTGTGCTGTTTGGTTTTTCTTGGGGGAAGATTGTTGCACGTTTCTTTTTTCTCTACATCTTGATGGAGGTTGATTGGTTATATTTGACTTTCTTATCTCCTTGCATGTGGCCAAAAGTAGTTGATTCAAGAAGGATAAGTTATTTTGTCTGAACTCTGCTTACTTAAATAGAGTGGACGTTTACGTATTCATGTTGAGTATCTTTTCTATCATCTGTTTCTTGGAACTGCCATCAGGTGTTGTTTATATTTGACCAAATAGCATGGTTTACAGCTGCCCATGCTTGGAAAAAAAAAGGGAAGTTTGCCTGTGCTAGCTTATATTTAGGGCCCGTTTGGCCATAGATTTCCCAAGTAAAACTTGGGAAAAAATTTGGCAAATATTGTTAGTCCATACACTTTCTCATTATTTGGCAAATTTTTTTTGGCAAATAACCCAAATTCCCAAATACTAGTTTTTTCTAGTATTTGGGCCAAATCTCATTATTTGGAAAGTTTTAAAAATTCAAATTTAACACCAAACTTTTATCTTTTACAAAAACACTTTATAGTTTTTTCTAGTATTTGTACTAGTCTTTTTTAACGATGCGACTATTTACTGTAATGATGCTTTTTGATTTGTTGCGGAAGTCATGAATCTTGTTACGTGACATTTCTATTTTGCTATGTAATACAAATTTATGGTTAGTTTTGATAGTTTTTAAAAACTTATGGGCATAAGTCATATTTCTTAAAAAATTGAAATATATTTCCCAAATACTATGGCCAAACACATGGTGAAATTTCACCCAAATCTTCACCCAAATAATATTTGCCATATATATTTGGAATCTATGGCCAAACGCTAGCTTAAAATCCACTTCTAATTGTGCCTCCCCTTAGTCTGCCGTCTTATACTTTTCAAATAAAATATTCACTAGTATACAGACTTGTCATTGTCAATCTATTATAACTTGATGACATGCATATGCATCCAGCTCTCGCCACTGTTGGCACAGTGCAAATTTTAAAATTGTCCCTTGGCATTTGATAAGCAACAATTTGTCATCTCGGAGAAATTTCACTCTTCAAAATAAATTTCTTTATAACCACTTGTTTCATTTTGAACATCTTTAATAACTTGAAAAGGAAACTCATATCCGTATAGCTATCGTTACAAGTGTTTTAATCAAATTAACTTCTTAAAAAATTCCTAGTATTTTACTCCACCAATAATAATGTTACAGAGCATCAAGACGAATATGGCATTTCAAGGTGTCGCCAGTTAGAATGACAATATTAAAAAGTTACTCCCTCCGTTTCAATAAGAATGACCTCTTTTCCTTTTTGGTAACATTTTTATTTTAGCTTTTCACGTGGCATGTTTAAAACCACAAGATTGAAGGGCAATTTAGTACATTTGACATAACTTTAATTTAGGACCACAAGATTCAAAAATCTTCTTTATTTTCTAAAATTTTGTGACAAGTCAAACCAGGTCACTTTTTTGTGAAACGTAGGGAGTATGTTATAAATTGACCAAGTAGATATTATCCTATTTTTGACTTTTTTTTTAAAAAAAAAAAAAAGCCTAAAAGTGGGTGATTAAAACTATCTTATAACCTTTAAATAAAAAAGTGTTTAAAAGTTGAAAGCATCTAAAAATAAGTTAATTTAAATATGTTACTTAGGTCTCAGTGAACAAAATTATTTTTTGGAATTTTCAAAAAAAATTGTACTCCTTTTGACTCCGGACTTGAGATTCTATCTCCTAAACACAAAATGATAATTGGCTTAGGGATTGAGGTGGTTCAAAATTTCAGATAGTACAACATTTTGTTTTTCCAAACCCTCATATTGAAAATCCAAATTCAGAATAGTGGACAAATTAAATAATGCAAGTGCCCGTTGATTGGAACATCACTCAAAAAGAAAGAAGAGGATATTGGAATTTAGGATTATACGTAGTGGAACAATAATATTTGGAATACCGAATAATTACTTTTGGAAGGCGGGAAAAAGACTCTCCACACTGTGTAAGCACCTTTGCCCAATTGCAAATTGGAATTTGATCCTTTCGTTAAAATATTTCTTTAAAATCCTTCATGTTCTATGTGTTTTTCTGCTCATTCGTCAGATTTCACAGGAAAGCCTAAAACTTCTCTGACACACAACAATGGGGGATCCAGAAGAACATGGAAATACTCAAATTTCAACTGTCATTTTGATTTGGATGGTACCCTTTTGAGCACAGGTCCTCTTTTTCCACTCCCTTTGTCTTTTTTTTAGTTTTATTTTTTTCTGGGTTTGTAGCATTTCTGTGTTTTTTTTACTATGAGTTCAACTGAATGGTGTTTTTGACTCTGACAATGTAGGGATATAGTCCCTGTTTTTTTTTAAAAACCATGGTTTCTGAGTCAGCTTGCGCTTAGGACTTATACCTAGGCAGTTCACCAGGTGGGTCAATATCTGATGTCAATGACCTTGACTAATTACCGTGATACTTGTCAGTTGTCACCTCCTACCAGCAACATATGCACCTCACTATGAGCACACTGATACTAAATCTTTGATGTGTATGTTTTAGAGCACTTGACAAAGGAAATTCTGAAGGAGTTTCTGGCTGGATATGGGAAGTGCCAGATAAGGAGAAGGAAAAGAAAAGATTGGGCATGGCCCAGAAAGAGTTCGCTATTGGCATTGTCAGTGATTACGACCTCCCTATCACGCCCGACCTAGTAGTCATGCCCTTTTATCATGACTTGTAAGTGTTTTTTGAACCATGTCTCTCAATATGTTAGCTGTTTCTTTTTATTTTGGATATATTCTTATATGGATATTCACTTGTAAACTACTATAAAGCATAATTGGTTGACACTTGACAGTGGCAGACCTAGCGCATTAGTTATGAATCATGTGAACTTAGTGGCTTTTGCTCAAACCCGGTATATGTATCAATCCACTAAATATTTGAATGTGAACCCAATTATCATTGTATATTAACTTGAGATCACTATAGCCTATAGGAATCCATAAACTTCAAATCTTTGATTTGTCTCTGCGTCCATGGTTCAAACCCAATATATGTGTTAAAAATCCACTAAAATAATATAAAACATAGACTCCGAACACAATAAATTAATAGGTTAAGGTAGAGTTCAGAACTCAAAGCCATTAAGTTCAAATCCTGGATCCGCCTATGTTGTTTGATGTCATCTTCTTACAAAATCATCATATTTGTGCATTTCATTTTACTTCATAATGGATAAGCAACATGGTTATTGATCCTTACATTTCCTATTGCTCTTACATGTTTGATAGAAGTCTTCTCCGTCTTGCTTCAAGAGCCACATGCATCTTCCCGTTTTCCTACACTGTGTTATAAAGTTGTATCCTTAATGTCTTCGAGCTGGAATGTTCTGCGATAAGTCTCCGATTCTAGTTGATGACATGATGAGAATGAAATACTTGTTGTCATGACATATTTAATAATTTGCCTAGCCTCACAATATTAATGTTCTGCTCTGTACAACTAACAGAATCTAGTAAAACACTATGCACTAGTCGCCTCCATTTGTCAATAGTTTTGCACATCATCGTACATTGTGTTGAGGGTGTGATAGATTAGCTAGTATCAGTTTCCCTGCACTGATTTAAGATATTCAATGATTAAGCAATGTGCAACAGAGTGGTCACGTATAATTTTTTTCCTGTTTCGTTGCAGGTGGTTGCAAGCGAAAGCACTTCCTGGTGCTAATCGCCTTATAAGACATCTCCATAAGCATGGAGTTCCCTTTGCCCTTGCTTCAAATTCCAAAAGGAAAAACATAGATGGGAAAGTCTCTCTCCAAGAAGGTTGTGCTATAACTCATTAAGAAATTAATGTAAAACTTAGTTTATCTTCATTATCTTTTTATTTTCTTGTTTCATCAATTAGTGTTGTTATTTTCGAAGTAAATAGTCCATAAGACAGTTCCTTAGGACAGAGAAAATTCTTTTTGTTAAAACCTGCAAAGTATTTTTATTAAATCATCTTGTTGTTAAAAAAAATGTTTCCTTCTCTTTCTAAATGAGATCACCTTTATGAACTTCCAATCATGGTCAGCACATCAACTTTCTTTCAGTTATTTCCTTGTGAAGGTGTATATTTTAAGCTAACATAATCGTTTTTCTTCATTGAACTAGGTTGGAAAGAATGTTTTTCCGTAATTCTTGGAAGTGATCAGGTTAAATCAGGGAAGCCTTCTCCAGACATGTAAGTTAATTAAGCTTTCTACTGTGGGTGATTCCTGATAGTTCTGGTTACTGCTATGCATAAGATATGACATACTCCTTTATCCTCTATTCTCTCGAAGTTGTGTTATCACATTTTTCTTGAAGAAAATCTGAGAATATTTCATTGATAGCGGGAGAACCAAGAAGGTGCTTAATTACGATAGCATGTACAAACTGCTCATGATACTATTCTTTCAGAAGCTCATAAAGTTACCAAAATCTATCATTTGATCTTTGCTATTTAGATATTCATGGTTGACTAAAAAGACTAAATATGTAAGAAAAAGTATTTCAATTCAAGAACCCTATAGCTAATTCCTTTAAAGCGTCTTCAATTAATCTCCTCTTTTCCTATTATGTCTAAAATAAGTCTTGTAGACCCAATAACAATTTTGTGCTATACATGTTCATTGTTCAGAAGCTACTGTTAGTCTAAAATCACTTGCAAAATTTGTGTATATCACTGACATACTGAACTTCTTTTCCATTGGTTGATAATTGGTGTCACCTGTGCGATAATATATTTTCTTCTGATTTCCTGTGAATTCTTGAATTGATTTTAGATTTCTTGAAGCTGCAAAACAAATGGGTGCAGATGCAGCTCAGTGCCTAGTGATAGAGGATTCTGTGTAAGTAGCCTTTTCTTTCTCATTTCTAGTTAGCTTGTTTAAGTTGGGCAGTTCTTTGCATGCCTATATTGTGTGCTAGTGAGTGGTTGAAATCATCCACCTTTCATGTAAGTGACTGTGTTTCTATTCTCAAAGATCAAACTTACATCGTCACAAGCGATCAGCATACCTAGCTGTCTAGCATTAGTTTACTGCTTAAACTCTTAATGTAAACTCTTACCAGATTAACATGTACCTCAAAAAGTTTGCCATACCTCTTTCTTTTCTCTTTTTTTGTCCCTACTAATAGGTAACTTGACTAGCTGAACACACTGTAGAAGCTGATTTTGACTCTTAACATATGTTGATATGATGATATCATGAGTATGTAATTTCATCTAACAATGTTTGTGGGACTGAGAAGTGAATTTGAGATAAGTGTGCAAAAATTTGGTTCTTGAAGTTCACATACCCGGTGCATGGAGCATGTTAAGTTACTTTACCTCCAATAGAAACATTAATCACAAAATGGGGTGAGTATGAGCCTTATGCCTATCTTAGGACATGAGGCTTTAACCATAAGATGCCTCTTGGTTTTGATCTTTCCTGGACAAGACTGAAATAACTCATTGATGATGTACCTACACATGGAAGTCTTAATTTCTGCAGTGTGTAATGCTACTAATTTTAATGCTGCTTGGGTATCAAAGGCTGGTGATCTAGTCTAGCATATCATTTTTGCTAATAAGAACAGCTTAAACATGATTCACATGAGATGCGAGTGTCTACCATCTTAACTGATAACTCTAGTCAAAGCTGACAATATTTGTGCTGTGCTTGTGGCACATATTAATGCATGTGAAGTGCTTCAGATACTTTCTCAGAAATCAAAGTAATCCTGTTTTCTTTAAATTGACTTGCTCCTTGTTTTTTCGTTTTCTCTTCAGTGAACTGATCATTCATGATTCTACATATTGAGAACACGTTTGTGCAGTTAATGCACAACTGTTTGAACATTTTTTATTAACCGAAATTGATATGACAGTAGTTCCTCACCCAATAATTTTGACAGTATCGGGGTCAAGGCAGGCAAGGCTGCTGGAATGAAGGTGGTAGCTGTGCCATCTTTCCATTCTGAATTTGATCAATATACAATAGCTGATTCTGTGCTTCGTTCACTCCTAGATTTAAAGCCGGAAGTATGGGGTCTCCCACCATTTGAAGACTGTATGTTTCTTTCCAGTATAACCTTCTTTATGCTCTGGTCCTGCATGTCCTTCTAGCATGATGCAACTTTCATTACTTAATGATTGCAGGGTTGATAATGCATTGCTGGTTGAACCTGTTCATTTCAGGGGTCTGTACAAAAATGGCCTCCTCCATGATTTTGCAGGTCTTGGACAAGCCCCACATCCTCCTCCCTGATTCCTTCTTATTTGTGTTATTAGACTCTCAGAATTCTGACTAAAGATCATATCCAGATGATGGGCCGTCTACTCTACCTGATCAAGTGTTTGGAGTTTATTTTGGCTGGGCAAAACCTGAGGCATACAAGTTCATAAAGATTGTTCTTGGCGTTGGTTGGGGACATGGCTGCTGCAGTTCTAAGAGGAAGATGGTGAGTAAACTAACCCAATGCTGCTTCACTTGACACTGTTGGATGGTCAGGGAACTCTCGGTATTATGGTTGCTTATTTGTTTTCAGTTAACCGTACACTTATTGTGACTGTTATAAAGTGTTTATTGGAGCATTACTCAATGTGTTTGTAGTGGACAACTGCTATCTATAGTTTGACATGCTGTCTACTAAGCATCAAATAGTGTAGCACAGTTTTTGGAAGTGCGTATGTTTTAAGCAATGAAAAACGTTTACTGGTTTTCTTTAGCAGAAGAAAAAGTTCGTCAGTAATCTTCTCGAGGCATTTTAATTGCTTCATGCATGATGTTGCATGTAGTTACAATTTGTCTAATTGCATAGTCCCTAATTCCTACTTGACATACATTAGCTTTATCATCTCTTTGATCTTTTATCTGCTGCTATTTTAAATTTCTCGTTCTTATATGTTTTCCTAGTTTAAAGATGACCATACTCGTTTTCTACTCCATTTCAGCAAGCTTGTATAGTTGATTCAAGTGATGAACAGATCCAGCCTGGCAAAATGGAAGTTGTGATTGCAGGTTACATCAGAAGATCACACGATGAGGTGATATAGATAGTTTTATTAATTTCCTGTACTACCCACTGGGATGATAGTAACCATGGTAAAAATTAACGAATAACAAGATTTTATGGGGAAAAACACAGCTCGAAGAGAGCAAAATAATATCAGTATAACAGAGTATTTGGGAGGTTCTAGTTTTCAGCGTCATAAAATCCTCATGACTCCCCTACTCAAAACTGAAAACTCAAAATCCACTGTATTATACACACTCAGAATACATTCATTTCTTTTAATACCTTAGGGGTCGTTTGGTTCAAAAATTAATAACGCAGGGATAGTAATGCAGGGATTAGTAGTGTAGGAATTAGTAATGCAAGGTTATTTTATCAAGTGTTTGGTTCATTAGTAATACAAGGATTACTGTAATACCGCTCACCCTTGCCCTCAGGGATTAGTAATATAGGGTTTACTGTAATACCGCTCACCCTTGCCGTCAAGGCATTCTAGTGGCAAGAGCACATATACTTAATATGCTATGCTCCATCATGGGTTCAAATCCAGTCACATACAAAAACTTGATACTTAAGTGGAGAAGGGTGGGCCTTCGGGGATTTCTTGGTTATTCAGAAGTACCACTCACTCCTGCATTCTTTTTTTTTTTCCTCACAAAGATCTACATTATGAAAAAACCCTTGGCCCAACTCACCTGTTGAGAAAACATCTCAACCAAAACAGGGGTCTCACACCTTCCAATCCATTGCAACCTCATCGATGGTTAGGTATACAAGGGTCTCGTCGTCTTCCATCCATTACAACACTGCAATGGCAAAGGCATGCACATACTTTATTCTTGTTGCATGTAAATAGTACTGATCGTATGCCAGTGCCTATGAAAACCCCTGCTCATGTTCCTATACTAGCTAAAACTCAAGGATTAACACTGGGATGATAACCATAGTAAAAGCAGGATGAAAGTAAGGAAGGATAATGATATTTTACGTGGAAAACTCTTCTTTAACTTGAGGGAAAAGCCACAACCCAAAAGGAGCAAAACATTTTGCTCTGGTAATTCAAAGTCTTCGAGAGACTCACCCACCCAAAAGAGGAAACCCACTAGGTTATACACACTCGGAATACATTTTCTTTGACACCCTCACAAGAATACCACTCACTTTAGTTCTTTTTCTTCCCTTATGGAGAACTACTCCTTGAGCTGAGGGTCTATTAGAAGCAACCTCTCTACCTCTTAAGGTAGGGGTAAAGTCTACGTACACTCTACCCTCCCCAAACCTCACTTTGTGGGACTACACTGGATGTCTTGCTATTGTATGGATAACTACATCTTTCTCTATCTCTCGATTGTCATACAAATAAAGTGAATAAAACCATACTCATAGGAGGAAAAACTTGTCCTCAATAAAAAATAGTGCCAGAAGAGAATTACTTTTTAGAAACAGATCAGAAAATCAGACCCCCTTTTTTAATTTCTTACATTTTAAGAAACTTCCCTTTTCTTCAAGTTTTCATCCTCATCAAACTACTGAACCACTACTTGAAATTCATCGGATACTTTATTGCCATGTCGGATTTATTTCTATTCTATGGGGCTGGATCCTACAACTCCGATGATATGTATGCTTGCATCTCATACTTGCTTTAGTTGATTAGTCAAACCCACAAAATTAATGTACCTGTTACTGAGTCCATTGCAAGTTTATGGCGCAGACATTCCATATGATTACAGCAGAAACACACTCTCTCCAGCTGTGATACTGTAGCCAAAATATACTTTTCCAGTTACAGCAACTGAAGTCTTCTCCAAATTTGTGTAGGATCGTGTGGTATGCTTAGGCAGATACTTACAAAAACGATATAATTGATATACATTTAAGTTCCTGTCTACCCTCTTCCAAGATGTACAGAGAAGTTGGCTTGCCGATGTTTAATCATCATATCACTATGTCCACTGTTCACATGTTTTAGCACTCTCTCTACTTTATCTTGCTTAATTTTCTCATCTGTACTAAGTGTAGCATTTTCCATGCATCATTCATACAGGGAAAATCGGACAAAATAGAAATACTTGAGGAAGACAAATCCATTGCCAATGCTGCCTTGAATCTGTCTGAATTCTCCCTAGGTGCATTCAAGTCCCTCTTCTCTGAAGTTGCTGTACAAGATGATTGCGACCTTAACGTAAAATGAACAAGGATATGATTGGCATTAGCATAGTGAGTAGTTACATCCGTTACCCTGAAAGAGGAAATATGTCTTCTTGGGATCAGGGTGACAAAAAAAAACATGAAATAACTTTTGAAACTCAGAACTTCAATCATTGTTCTGGTTTCTTGCTCACATGATTATGGATTAGTAGCCTGCCTACCAATTATTCTGTAAAATTAACAATCCCATGGATGAATTTCATAGTTATTATTAGTGCTTTGCCAATGGATTGAAAATAATGAAATTTTGTGTTTAATTTAGTCTTTTGCAGTTTCTCCTGTTACTGTGTTCACATGCCAGGTGAATTCAGTGCTTATTTTAGCACTAGTGAATTTGATCGCGCTTTGCGCGATAATGAAATACCTTATTAATATAAAATATATATATTTTGAAATATTGAGTGCTGAAAAATTATACTAAAGAGTCTTAGTTCAATTTATTATTCCTACTCAAATTTTATGATTTTTACAATTTTAAATTATTTATGGGTCTTTGTTCTTCGGAAGATTTTTCCTTAATAACCAAAATTATTTATATAATAGTAATATAAGAAAAATATAATTTCAAATATGAAATAAAAAGTATATTCTTGAGTAGGGTCTTATGAAACAATAAATTATGAATTTTACAATTTTGAATTATTTACGAGTCTTTGCTCTTTAGAAGATTTTTCCTTTAATAATGTGTTTATTAACCAAAATTATTTATATATAATAGTAATATAAGAAAAATATAACTTCAAATATGAAATAAAAGGATAATCTTGAGTAGGGGTCTCATCAAACAATAAATTATGAATTTATGTAGATAAAATGGAGGAATCTTTAAAGAAAATATAAATAATTCTTTATACAATTAAAAGAATGTATTTCAATATTTAATATATATATTTCTTGTAAATCATTAATAGTATTGTTTGAGCCTTCATTAGTAGTTATATATTCCGACATTGTTGTATTGCATCTAAATAAAAATACAGACTTAATAATTAAAAAATCATAAGAAGCCAAACTAAAACAGTTACATGAAGAGAATACATATCTTTCTTAGGGTCTTAAATAAAAAAAAAGATGATGAAAATAAAAATACAAATTCAATCAAAAATATACTATAATAAAAATAATATAAAATAAAATAATAATTAATAAAAATAATAATAATAATAATAATAATAATATAAGGAACAATAAAATAAAAGTAATATCTTTGAGTAGGAATATATCTTATGAAACAAAAAATGGTGAATTTATATAAGACAAAATGATAAATTATATTATTGAAAGTGGAAGTTTAGTAGGTATGACTTATGAGTCATGAAGGTGAAACATTAAAAACAAATAAAGGAGAAAAACACAAATAAATAAATAAAAGAATAAACACATGTGTGTATATATGTGTTTGAGT
>NW_026019568.1:0-13940 GCF_900185275.1 Solanum verrucosum
TTATATATAGAGCCAGATGGCCCTCCTGGCCAAAATGGCCCATTTTCAAAGTCAAATGAGCCCTAGAGCAGGTATACCCCCCATTTTACCCGTTTTCGTGTGATATAGTCAATAGATTTTTTGGTGATCCAGAATTCCGTCCTCATTTTTGCCAACATTATACCTGGACGTCCGTTAAGACCTTATCGGGACAGTTGGCCCTAATGGACAAAATTGCCCATTTTCAAGGTCAAACGAGCCCTAGAGCAGGTAAACCCCTTATTTTACCGATTTTTGTGGCTATAGGTCACCATCATTTTTGGTGATCTAGAATTCCGACCATATTTTTTCTAAAATGGAGGACGTTCGTTAAGACCTTACCTATGGAGCCAGTTGGCCCTCACGGCCAGAATGACCCATTTCAAGGTCAAACGATCTCTAGAGAAAGTAAACCCCCACATTTTACCGATTTTCGTGTGCTATAGTCCACATTTTTTTATGATCCGGAATTTCGACATCATTTTTGCCAAAATATACCTGGACGTTCGTTAAGACCTTACCTATGGAGCCAAGTTGGCCCTCACGGCCAGAATGACCCATTTTCAAGGTCAAACGAACCCTAGAGAAGGTAAACCCCTCATTTTACCTATTTTCATGTGCTATAGTCCACGTTTTGTTAGGTGATCCGGAACTCCACCCTTGTTTTTGCAAAAATTATACATGGACGTCCGTTAAGACCTTTCCTATGGAGCCATTTGATCCTCACGGCCAGAATGACTCATTTTCAAGGTCTAACGATTCCTAGAGAAGGTAAACCCCCCATTTTACTGATTTTCGTGTAACAAAGTCCACAAATTTTATAGTGATCCAGAATTGCGACTTCATTTTTGCCAAAATTATACTTGCACGTCTATTAAAACCTTATATATGGAGCCCGTTGGCCATCACGGCTAAATTGCCCATTTTCAAGGTCAAACGATTCTAGAGCAGGTAAACCCCTCATTTTGCCGATTTTCGTAGTCAACATCTTTTTTGGTGATCCAAAATTCCGACCTCATTTTTGCCAAAATTTTACCTGAACGTCCGTTAATACCTTACCTATGGAGCAAGTTGTCCCTCACGGCAAGAATGACCCATTTTCAAGGTCAAACGATCCCTAGAGAAGGTAAACCCCCTATTTTACTAATTTTCGTGTGCCTATAATCCACGGATTTTTTTGGTGATCTGGAATTCGGACGTCATTTTTTGCCAAAATTTACCTGCACATCCGTTAAGACCTTACCTATGACGAAAGTTTGCCCTCACGGCTAAAATGATCCATTTTGAAGATCAAACGATCCCTAGAGAAGGTAAACCCCCAATTTTACCAATTTTCGGGTGCTAGTCTATTTCTTTTTTGGTGATCAAGAATTCCGAACTCATTTTTGCCAAAATTTTACCTGGACATTCTTTAAAACCTTTCATGTGGAGACAGTTTGGCCTCACGGCTAGAATGGCCCATTTTAAAGGTTCAAACGGAGCCCTAGAGCAGGTAAAAATGGATTTTATCGATTTTCGTGTATTATAGTCCACCTATTTTTTGGTGATATAGAATTCTGACCTCATTTTTGTCAAAATTTTACCTGGGACGTCCGTTAAGACCTTACCTATGAGGAAATATTCCCCTCACGACCAAATGATCCATTTTCAAGGTCTAACGAGCACTAGAGCAGGTAAACCCCCCATTTTATCGATTTTCGTGTGCTATAGTCTATAGATTTTTTGGTGATCAAGAATTCGAACTTATTTTTGACAAACTTTTACCTGGACGTTCGTTAAGACCTTACCTATGTAGACAATTTGCCCTCACGGCCAAATAGTCCCATTTTCAAGGTCAAACGAGCCCCTAGAGCAGGTAAAAACCCATCTTACTAATTTTCGTCTGCTATAGTTCACGAATTTTTTGGTAATCCAGAATTTTGACCTCATTTTTGCCAAAATTTTACCTGGACGTCCGTTAAGACCTTACCTATGGGGACAGTTGGCCCTCACGGCCAAAACGATCCATTTCCAAGGTCAAACGAACCCTAGAGCAGGTAAACACCTACTTTGCTGATTTTCATGCGCTATAGGTCACCATCTTTTTTGGTGATAAAGAATTCCGATCTCATTTTTGCCAAAATTTTACCTAGACGTCCGTTAAGACCTTACCTATGGGGACAGTTGGCCCTCACGGCCAGAATGGCCCATTTTCAAGGTCTAACGAACCCAAGAGCAGGTAAACCCCTTATTTTTACCAATTTTCATTTGCTATAGTGCACATACTTTTTAGTGATTCAGAATTTTGACCTCATTTTTGCCAACATTATACCTGGACGTCCGTTAAGACCTTATCTATGGAGCTAGTTATCCCTCAAGGCCAAAATGGCCCATTTTCAAGGTCAAACGAACCCTAGAGCAGGTAAACCCCTATTTTGCCGATTTTCGTGTGCTATAGGTGACCATCTTTTTTGGTGATCCAGAATTCCGACCTTGTTTTTGCCAAAATTATACCTGGACGTCTGTTAGGACCTTACCTATGGAGCCATTTGGCCTCACGGCCATAATGACCCATTTTCAAGGTCAAACAATCCCGAGAGAAGGTAAACCCCCTATTTTACAAATTTTCGTATGCTATTAGTCCACGGATTTTTTGGTGATCCGGAATTCGGACCTCATTTTTGCCAAAATTATACCTGGACATCCGTTATGACCTTACTTATGGGGAAAGTTGGCCCTCATGACCATAACGATCCATTTTAAGGTCAAACGAGCCATAGAGCAGTTGAACCCCCCATTTTACCGATTTTCGTGTGCTATAGTCTATAGATTTTTTGGTGATCAAGAATTTAAAACTCATTTTTGACAATATTTTACCTGGACGTTCGTTAAGACCTTTCTTATGGAGAGAATTTGCCCTCACGGCCAACTAGGCCCATTGTCAAGGTCAAATGAACCCTAGAACATGTAAAACCCATTTTACAGATTTTCGTGTGCTATATAGTCCACAAATTTTTTTGGTGATCTAGAATTTCGACCTCATTTTTGCCAAAATTTTACCTGGACGTCCGTTAAGACATAATATATGGAGCCAGTTGGCCCTCATGGCCAAAATGGCCCATTTTCATAGTCAAACGAGCCCTAGAGCAGGTAAACCACCCATTTTTCTCATTTTCGTGTGTTATAATCCAAGGATTTTTTGGTGATCCGGAATTCGACCTCATTTTGGCCTAAATTTTACCTAGACGTCCGTTAAGACCTTACCTATGGGGACAGTTGGCCCTCACGGCTAGAATGGCCCATTTTCAAGGTCTAACGAACCCAAGAGCAAGTAAACCCCTTATTTTACCAATTTTCGTTTGCTATAGTGCACATATTTTTTGGTGATTCAGAATTTCGACCTCATTTTTGCCAACATTATACCTGGACGTCCGTTAAGAGCTTATCTATGGAGCTAGTTATCCCTCAAGGCCAAAATGGCCCATTTTCAAGGTCAAACGAACCCTAGAGCAGGTAAACCCCTATTTTGCCGATTTTCGTGTGCTATAGGTCACCATCTTTTTTGGTGATCCAGAATTCCGACCTTATATTTGCCAAAAATTTCACATGAACGTTCGTTAAGACGTTTCCTATGGAGACAGTTTGCCCTCACGGCCAAATAGGCACATTTTCAAGGTCAAACGAGCCCTAGAGCAGGTAAAACACCATTTTACCGATTATCATGCGTTATATTCCACGGATTTTTTGGTGATCCGGAATTCCGACCTAATCTTTGCCAAAATTTTACCTTGACGTTCGTTAAGACCTTATATATGGAGCTAGATGGCCCTCATGTCCAAAATGGTCCATTTTCCAAAGTCAAATGAGCCCTAGAGCAGGTAAACTCCCCATTTTACCCATTTTTGTGTTCTATAGTCAATGGATTTTTTGGTGATCCAAAATTCCGAACTCATTTTTGACAAAATTTTACCTAGACGTCCGTTAAGACCTTATCAATGGGCACAGTTGGCCCTCACGGCCAGAATGGCCCATTTTCAAGGTCTAACGAGCCCTAGAGAAGGTTAACCCACTATTTTACCGATTTTCATGTAACATAGTCCACAGATTTTATAGTGATCCAGAATTTCGACCTCATTTTTGCCAAAATTATACCTGGACGTCCATTAAGACCTTATATATGGACTCAGTTGGCCCTCACGGTCAAATAGCCCATTTTTAAGGTCAAATGAGCCCTATAGCATGTAAACCACCCATTTTACCGATTTTCGTGTGCTATAGTCCACGGATTTTTGGTGATCCAAAATTCCGACCTTATTTTTGCCTAAATTTTACCTAGACGTCTGTTAAGACCTTACCTATTGAGCCAGTTGGCCCTTACGGCCAGAATGGCCTATTTTCATGGTCAAACGAACCCAAGAGCAGGTAAACTGCCCATTGTATCGATTTTCGTGTGCTATAGTCCACAGATTTTTTGGTTATTCAGAATTTCAACCTAATTTTTTACCAACATTTCTTGGTGATCTAGAATTTCGACCTCATTTTTGCCAAAATTTTACCTGGACGTCCGGTTAAGACATAATATATGGAGCCAGTTGGCCCTAATGGCCAAAATGGCCCATTTTCAAAGTCAAACGAGCCCTAGAGCAGGTAAACCCCCATTTTACCCATTTTCATGTGCTATAATCCACAGATTTTTTGGTGATCCGAAATTCGATCTCATTTTTTGCCAAAATTTTACCTGGACGTCCGTTAAGACCTTACCTATGGGGACAGTTAGCGTTCACAGCCAGAATGGCCTATTTTCAAGGTCTAACGAACCCAAGAGCAGGTAAACCTCCTATTTTACCAATTTTCGTGTGCTATAGTCCACAACTTTTTTGGTGATTCGGAATTCCGACCTCATTTTTGCCAAAATTATACCTGGACGTCCATTAAGACCTTATATATGGACTCAGTTGGCCATCACGGCCAAATAGCCCATTTTTAAGGTCAAATGAGCCCTAGAGCATGTAAACCACCCATTTTACCGATTTTCGTGTGCTATAGTCCACGGATTTTTGGTGATCCAAAATTCCGACCTTATTTTTGCCTAAATTTTACCTAGACGTCTGTTAAGACCTTACCTATTGAGCCAGTTGGCCCTTACGGCCAGAATGGACTATTTTCATGGTCAAACGAACCCAAGAGCAGGTAAACTGGTCCATAGATTTTTTGGTTATTCAGAATTTCAACCTAATTTTTACCAACATTATACCTGGAAGTCCGTTAAGACCTTATCTATGGAGCTAGTTGGCCCTCACAGCCAAAATGGCGAATTTTAAAGGTCAAACGAGCCCTAGAGCAGGTAAACCCCCGATTTTGCTGATTTTCTTGTGCTATAGTTCACCATCTTTTTCGGTGATCCAGAATTTCAACCTCTGTTTTGCCAAAATTTAACTGGACGTTCGTTAAGACCTGTCCTATGGAGACAGTTGGCCCTCACGGATTTTTTGGTGATCCGGAATTCTGACCTAATTTTTTGCCAAAATTTTACCTGGATGTCTGTTAAGACCTTATATATGGAGCAAGTTGGCCCTCATGGCCAAAATGGCCCATTTTCAAATACAACAGAACCCTAGACCAGGTAATCCCCCCATTTTACCCATTTTCGTGTGCTATATTCAATGGATTTTTTGGTGATCCGGAATTCTGTCCTCATTTTTGCCAACATTATACCTGAACGTCCGTTAAGACCTTATCTACGGAGCTAGTTGGCCCTCACGGCCAAAATGGCCCTTTTCCAAGGTCAAACGAGCCCTAGAGCAGGTAAATCCTTTATTTTGCCATTTTCGTGTGCTATAGGTCACCATCTTATTTGGTGATCGAGAATTCCGACCTTATTTTTTCTAAAATTTTACCTGGATGTCCATTAAGACCTTACCTATGGAGCCAATTAGCCCTCACTGCCAGAATGACCCATTTTCAAAGACAAACGATCTCTAGAGAAGGTAAACCCCCTATTTTACCGATTTTCGTGTTCTATTGTCCACAGATTTTTGGTGATCCGGAATTTCGACCTCATTTTTGCCAAAATTATACTTGGACGTCCGTTAAGACCTTACCTATGGAGCCAGTTGGCCCTCACATCCAAAATGATCCATTTCCAAGGTCAAACGAGCCCTTGAGCAGGTAAACCCCCATTTTACCAATTTCTTGTGCTATAGTCCACATATTTTTTGGTGATCCGAAATTTCGACCTCATTTTTGCCAAAATTTTACCTGGATGTCTGTTAAGACCTTACCTATGGGGACAGTTGGCCCTCACGGCCAAAATGATCCATTATCAAGGTCAAACAAGCCATAGAGCAGGAAATCCTCCCATTTTACCAATTTTCATATGCTATAGTCCATAGATTTTTGGAGATCTAGAATTCCGAAATCATCATGCCCAAAATGACCCATTTTCAAAGTCAAACGAGCCCTAGAGCAGGTAAACCCCCAATTTTTACCTGTTTTCGTGTGCTATTGTCCACGAATTTTTAGTGATCCGGAATTGCAACCTCATTTTTTTCACAAATTTTACCTGGACGTCCGTTAAGACCTTACCTATGGGGACAATTGGCCCTCACGGGCCAGAATGGCCCATTTTCAAGGTCAAACGAGCCATTAGAGCAGGTAAACCTCCCATTTTACCAATTTCGTATGCTATAGTCCATAGATTTTTTGGAGATCTAGAATTTCGAAATCATTTTTGCCAAATTTTATCTGGACGTTCGTTAAGAACTTTCCTATTGAGACAGTTTGCCCTCACGGCCAAATAGGCCCATTTTCAAGGGTCAAACGAGCCCTAGAGCAGGTAAAACCACATTATTACCGATTTTTATGTGCTATAGACCACGGATTTTTTGGTGATCCGGAATTCCGCACTCATTTTTGCCATAATTTTACCTGGACTTCTGTTAAGACCTTATATATGGATCCAGCTGGCCCTCATGGCCAAAATGGCCCATTTTCAAATACAACAGAACCCGTAGACCAGGTAATCCCCCCATTTTATCCATTTTCGTGTGCTATATTCAATGGATTTTTTGGTGATCCAGAATTCTGTTCTCATTTTTGCCAACATTATACCTGAACGTCCGTTAAGACCTTATCTACGGAGCTAGTTGGCCCTCATGGCCAAAATGGCCCTTTTCCAAGGTCAAACGAGCCCTAGAGCAGGTAAATCCTTTATTTTGCCAATTTTCGTGTGCTATAGTTCACCATCTTATTTGGTGATCGAGAATTCCGATCTTATTTTTTCTAAAATTTTACCTGGATGTCCATTAAGACCTTACATATGGAGCCAATTAGCCCTCACGGCCAGAATGACCCATTTTCAAGGACAAAACGATCTCTAGGGAAGGTAAACCCCCTATTTTACCGATTTTCGTGTTCTATTGTCCACAAATTTTTTTGGTGATCCGGAATTTCGACCTCATTTTTGCCAAAATTATACTTGGGACGTCCGTTAAGACCTTACCTATGGAGCCAGTTGGCCCTCACATCCAAAATGATCCATTTTCAAGGTCAAACTAGCCCTTGAGCAGGTAAACCCCCATTTTACCAATTTTCTTGTGCTATAGTCCACAGATTTTTTGGTGATTCAAAATTTCGACCTCATTTTTGCCAAAATTTTACCTGGATGTCCGTTAAGACCTTACCTATGGGGGACAGTTGGCCCTCACGGCCAAAATGATCCATTATCAAGGTCAAACAAGCCATAGAGCAGGAAATCCTCCCATTTTTACCAATTTTCATATGCTATAGTCCATAGATTTTTTGGAGATCTAGAATTCCGAAATCATCATGCCCAAATGACCCATTTTCAAAGTCAAACGTGCCCTAGAGCAGATAAACCCCCAATTTTACCTGTTTTCTTGTGCTATTGTCCACGGATTTTTAGTGATCCGGAATTGCAACCTCATTTTTTCACAAATTTTACCTGGGACGTCCGTTAAGACCTTACCTATGGGGACAGTTGGCCCTCACGGCCAGAATGGCCCATTTTCAAGGTCAAACGAGCCATAGAGCAGGTAAACCTCCCATTTTACCAATTTTTCGTATGCTATAGTCCATAGATTTTTTTGGAGATCTAGAATTCCGAATCATTTTTGCCAAAATTTTATCTGGACGTTCGTTAAGAACTTTCCTATTGAGACAGTTTTGCCCTCACGGCCAAATAGGCCCATTTTCAAGGTCAAACGAGCCCTAGAGCAGGTAAAACCACATTTTTACTGAATTTTATGTGCTATAGACCACTGATTTTTTTGGTGATCCGGAATTCCGCACTCATTATTGCCATAATTTTACCTGGACGTCTGTTAAGACCTTATATATGGATCCAGCTGGCCCTCATGGCCAAAATGACCCATTTTCAAAGTCAAACGAGCCCTAGAGCAGGTAAACCCCCTATTTTACCGTTTTCGTGTGCTATAGTCCACGGATTTTTGGTGATCCGGAATTGCGACCTCATTTTTTCCAAAATTTACCTGGACGTCCGTTAAGACCTCATCAATGGGACAGTTGGCCCTCACGGCCAAAACAATCCATTATCAAGGTCAAACGAGCCATAGAGCAGGTAAACCTCCCATTTTACCAATTTTCGTGTGTTATAGTCCATAGATTTTTTAGAGATCTAGAATTCCGAAATCATTTTTACCAAAATTTTATCTGGACGTTCGTTAAGACCTTTCCTATGGATACAGTTTGCCCTCACAGCCAAATAGTCCCATTTTCAAGATCAAACGATCCCTAGAGCAGGTAAACCATATTTTTGCCGATTTTCGTGTGTTATAGGTCACCATCTTTTTTGGTGCTCCAGAATTCTGACCTCATTTTTGACAATATTTTACTTGGGCGTCCGTTAAGACCATATATATTGAGCCAGTGGGCCCTCATGGCCAAAATGGCCCATTTTCAAAGTCAAACGAACCCTAGAGCTGGTAAACCCACCATTTTCCCGATTTTCGTGTGCTAATAGTCCATGAATTTTTAGGTGATTCGGAATTCCGACCTCAGTTTTGCTAACATTATTCCCGGACGTCAAGACCTTATCTATGGAGCTAGTTGGCCCTCATGGCCAAAATGACCCATTTTCAAGGCCAAACGATCCCTAGAGCACGTAAACCCCTTGGTTTACCAATTTTCGTGTGCTATAGGTCACCATCTTTTTTGGTGATCCAGAATTCCGACCTCATTATTTGTAAGACTTTGCCTGGACGTCCGTTAAGACCTTACCTATAGAGCTCGTTGGCCCTCACGGCCAGAATGACCCATTTTCAAGGTCAAACGATCCCTAGAGAAGGTAAACCCCCATTTTACCAATTTTTGTGTGCTATAGTCCACAGATTTTTTGGTGAACCGAAATTCCAACCACATTTTTGCAAAAATTTTACTTGGACGTTCGTTAAGACCTTACCTATGGAGCCAGTTGGCCCTCACATCCAAAATTGCCTATTTTCAAGTTCAAACGAGCCCTAGAGCAGGTAAACCCCCATTTTTTTACAAATTTTCGTGATGCTATAGTCCACAAATTTTTTGTTGATCCGAAATTCCAACCTCAGTTTTTGCCAATATTTTACCTGGACGTCCATTTAAGAAACCTTATCTTTGGGGACAGTTGGCCCTCACGGCCAAAACGATCCATTATCAAGGTAAAACGAGCTATAGAGCAGGTAAACTTCCCATTTTACCGATTATTGTGTGCTATAGTCCATAGATTTTTTGGTGATCTAGAATTCCGAACTCATTTTGCCAAAATTATAACTGGACGTCCGTTAAAACCTTATATATGGAGCCAGTTGGCCCTCACGGCCAGAATGACCCATTTTCAAGGTCTAACGAGCCTTAGAGCAGGTAAACCCTTATTTTGCCGATTTTCGTATGCTAAGTCCAAGGATTTTTTGGTGATTCGGAATTCCGACCTCATTTTTGCCAACATTACACTTGGACGTCCGTTAAGAACTTATTTATGGAGCCAGTTGTCCCTCATGGCCAAAATGGCCCATTTTCAAGGTCAAACGAGCTCTAGAGCAGGTAAACCCCCTATTTTGCCAATTTTCGTGTGCTATAGGTCAACATCTTTTTTGGTGATCCAGAATTCCAACATCATTTTCGCCAAAATTTTACCTGGACGTCCATTAAGACCTTACCTATGCAGCCAGTTGGCCCTCACGGCCAGAATGTCCCATTTCCAAAGTCAAACGAATCGAAAAGCAGGTAAACTCCCCATTTTACCCATTTTCGTGTGCAATAGTCCACGATTTTTTTGATGATTCAGAATTTTGACCTCATTTTTGCGAACATTATACCTGGACGTCCGTTAAGACCTTATCTATGGAGCCAGTTGGCCTTCACGGCCAAAATGGCCTATTTTCAAGGTCAAACGAGTCATAGAGCAAGTAAACCCCCTATTTTGCCGATTTTCGTGTGCTATAGGTCACCATCTTTTTTGGTGATCTAGAATTCCGACCTCATTTTTTCTAAAATTCTACCTGGACATCCGTTAAGACCTAACCTATGGAGCCAGTTGGCCCTAACGGCTAGAATGACCCATTTTCAAGGTCAAACAATCTCTAAAGAAGGTAAACCCCACATTTTACCGATTTTCATGTGTTATAGTACACACATTTTTTTGTGATCCGGAATTCCAACCTTATTTTTGCCAAAATTATACCTGGACGTCCGTTAAGACCTTCCCTATGGAACCATTTGGCCCTCACGGCCAGAATGGACCAATTTTCAAGATCAAACGATCCTAGAGAAGGTAAAACCCCCTATTTTAGCAATTTTCGTGTGCTATAGTGCACAGATTGTTTTGGTGAGGCTGAATTCGGACCTCATTTTTACCAAAATTTTACTTAGACGTCCGTTAGGACCTTACCTATAGGGAAAGTTGGCCCTCACGGCCAAAACGATACATTTTAAAGGTCAAACGAGCCCTAGAGCAGGTAAACCCCCGTTTTATACCGATTTTCGTGTGCTATTGTCTATAGATTTTTTGGGTGATCAAGAATTCCGAGGACATTTTTGTCAATATTTTACCTGGACGTTCGATACCAAATAGGCCCATTTTTAAGGTCAAACGAGCCTTAAAGCAGGTTAAAACCCATTTTACCGATTTTCGTGTGCTATAGTCCATGGATTTTTTGGTGATCTAGAATTCCATCCTCATTTTTGCCAAAATTTTACCTGGACGTCCGGTAAAGACGTATATATGGAGCCAGTTGTCCCTCATTGCCAAAAATGGCCCATTTTCAAAGTCAAACGATCCTAGAGCATGTAAACCCTCTATTTTACCCATTTTCGTGTTCTACAGTCCATATTTTTTGGTGATCCAGAATTCGACCTCATTTTTGCCAAAATTTTACTTGGACGTCCATTAAGACCTTACCTATGGGACAGTTGGCCAGAATGGCCTATTTTCAAGGTCTAACGAGCCCTAGAGAAAGTAAACCCCCCATTTTACCGATTTCCGTGTAACATAGTACACATATTTTATAGTGATCCGGAATTTCGACCTCATTTTTGACAAAATTATACCTAGACGTTTGTTAAGACCTTATATATGGAGCCGATTGGCCCTCACGGCCAAAATGACCCATTTTTCAAGGTCAAACGAGACCTAGAGCAGGTAAACACCCCATTTTGCCGATTTTCGTGTGCTATAGGTCACCATCTTTTTTGGTGATCCAGAATTCGTACTCATTTTTGCAAAAATATTACCTGGATGTCCGTTAAGACCTTACCTATGAAGCCAGTTGGCCCTCACGGCCAGAATGGACTATTTCCAAGGTCAAACGAACCCAAGAGCAGGTAAACCCCCATTTTACTCATTTTCGTGAGCTATAGTCCACTGAGTTTTTGGTGATCTAGAATTTTGACCTCATTTTTGCCAAAATTTTACCTGGACGTCCGTTAAGACCTTAACTATGGGGACAGTAGTCCCACACAGCAAGAATGACCCATTTTCAAGGTCTAACGAGCCCTAGAGAAGGTAAAGCCCCATTTTACTGATTTTCGTGTAACATAGATCATAGATTTTATAGTGATCTGGAATTCTTACCTCATTTTTACCAAAATTATACCTGGACGTCCGTTAAACTTATCTATGGAGCCAGTTGGCCCTCACGACTAAAATGGCCAATTTTCAAGGTCAAACGAGCCCTAGAGCAGGTAAACCCCCTATTTTGCCGATTTTCGTGTACTATAGGTCACCATCTTTTTTGGTAATCCAGAATTCCGACCTTATTTTTTCTAAAATATTACCTGGACGTCCGTTAAGACCTTACCTTTGGAGCCAGTTGGCCCTCACGGCCAGAATGACCAATTTTCTAGGTCAAACGATCCCTAGAGAAGGTAAACCCTCTATTTTACCGATTTTCATATGTTATAGTCATGAATTTTTTGGTGATCGGTATTCAAACCTTTTTTTTGCCAAAATTATTCTTGGACGTCCGTTAAGACCTTACCTATGGAGCCATTTGACCCTCACGGCCAGAATGACCCATTTTCAAAGTCAAACGATCCCTAGAGAAGGTAAACCCCCTATTTTACCAATTTTCGTGTGCTATAGTCCACAGAGGTTTTGGTGGTCCGAATTCGACCTCATTTTTTCCAAAATTTTATCTAGACGTCCGTTACCTTACATATGGGGAAAGTTGGCCCTCACGGCCAAAACTATCCATTTTCATGGTCAAACGAGCCCTAGAGCAGGTAAACCCCCATTTTACAGATTTTCGTGTGCTATAGTCCGTAGATTTTTTGGTGATCAACAATTCCGACCTCATTTTTGCCAAAATTTTACCTGGACGCTCGTAAAGACCTTTTCTATGGAGACAGTTTACCCTTATGGCCAAATAGGCCCATTTTCAAGGCCAAACGAGCCCTAGAGCAGGTAAAACCCCATTTTACCACTTTTCGTGTATTATAGTCCACGGATTTTTTGATGATCTGGAATTCCTACCTAATTTTTGCCAAAATTTTACCTGGACGTCCGTTATGACCTTAAATATGGAGCCAGTTGGCCCTCATGGCCAAAATGGCCCAGTTTAAAAGTAAAATGAGCTCTAGAGTAGGTAAACCCCCATTTTACCCATTTTCGTGTGCTATAGTCAATGGATTTTTTGGTGATCCGGAATTCCGTCGTCATTTTTGCCAACATTATACCTGGACGTTCGTTAAGACCTTATCTACGGAGCTAGTTGGCCCTCACGGCCAAAATGGCCCATTTTCAAGGTCAAACGAGCCCTACAGCAGGTAAACCCCCTATTTTGCCGATTTTCGGTTGCTATAGGTCACCATCTTTTTTGGTGATCCAGAATTTTGACCTTATTTTTTCTAAAATTTTACCTGGACGTCCGTTAAGACCTTACCTATGGAGCCAATTAGCCCTCCGGCCAGAATGACCCATTTTCAAGGTCAAACGATCTCAGAGAAGGTATACCCCCTATTTTGCCGATTTTCGTGTGCTGTAGTCACGGATTTTTTGGTGATCCAAATTCGACCTCATTTTTGCCAAAATTATACCTAGACGTCCGTTTTGACTTTACCTATGGAGCCAGTTGGCCCTCACGGCCAGAATGACCCATTTTCAAGGTCAAACGATCCGTAGAGAAGGTAAACCCTCATTTTACCAATTTTTGTGTGCTATAGTCCACAGATTTTTTGGTGATCCAAAATTCCGACCACATTTTTGCCAAAATTTTACTTGGACGCTCGTTAAGACCTTACCTATGGAGCCAGTTGTCCCTCAGATCCAAAATTGCCATTGTCAAGTTCAAACGAGCCCTAGAGCAGGTAAACCCCCATTTTACAAATTTTCGTATGCTATAGTCCACATATTTTTTGGTGATCCGAAATTCCAACCTCATTTTTGCCAATATTTTACCTGGACTTCCATTAAGACCTTATCTATAGGGACA
>NW_026019569.1:0-61590 GCF_900185275.1 Solanum verrucosum
CTTGGCATGAAATCTGATATTTGCGATTAATATCAATGAACTGATTTTCCTAAGTTCTATTCCTAGTAAAGGAAACATAGTAGCAGCGTACTATCTATGAATAGCTAACAATATTTCCCCCTCTCCTTAGTGTGTAGAATTACTTCATTATATGTTCACTACTCTAAACTTGTGTAATTATCCTCCTATGTGCTAGTATAGAAATGATATTTGCAAAGACAAGTTTGTTGAATTTTCATCTTAGTCAATTGAAGTCAATTGTGTCATTTAAGCTCCTTATGTCATTGTTAGTGCCTTGAAGTTATTATTTTCACGTCTTCTACAATTGGTCCGTATCCAAATCTAAAAAATAATTATGACCACCAAAACAACAATCTCAAAGATTAAATAATCTAAGTGAAGCAATCTGTATAATTTTGGGTGGCAGCCCAGGGGTAAATGCCTAGCATGGGTCGATCCCAATTGGTATAGAAGGGTGGCAGCTCAGGGGTGAAAGCCTAGCATGGGCCGACCCCAATTGGTAAAGAAGGGTGGCAGCTCAGGGGCGAAAGCCTAGCATGGGCCGATCCCAATTTGTGTAATTATGAATAAGGATAGGATCCCAGGGGTTAAAATGCATAGCAGAGGTCATCCTCTTCTACCACAGATCAGCTTGTCATTCGTATCACATGCCTTATAAATATCATATAACACAAAAAGGTAAAGACAAGAATGTAACATACATGATCCTACAAGAGTTAACAAAGCTGGTCTTCTGTTCTAATTTATGCACACATATAGTGATGCTTGGTTTCATTCGAACTCTTACTTATATATGTTATTTCCTTACATATTCAGTACATTTGTTTGTACTGACGTTCCTCGCGGGGGACGCTGCATTTCATATTATAGGCACAGGTACCCCAACTAGTAGACCTCCTCAATGAGAGCACACAATACTCAACTACTTTTGGTGAGCTCCAGGTTTATTCATAGCTTTACTGAGTCCTTGGTAGATTCATTTTGGTAATGTATCGTAGTTAAGGGTAAGGTGGGGTCTGTCCCGACCTACTCTAAGGTTTTCTATCTTTTAGAGGCTTTGTAGACTTACATATATGGTTCAGTTGCGCCTTAAGAAGTGATGGCTTCATTGGCCAAGTCTTGTATATAAGTTTTGGGTCTACTTATGTTGGTTCGTATCGCTGCATCCTATGTGAACTTGTCACAAGATTGTCATGGTTATCAGCATAGTAAGCATAAGTTACATGTTGGTTCTCTCGTGCTTTAGGGCATCAGATGCCTGTCCGTCTTAATGGGATTTGAGGCGTGACAAAAGTGGTATCAGAGCAGGCCATCCTAGGGAGTCTACAAAACCGTGTCTGTGTAGAGTCTTGCTTATGGATGTGTTGTTGATGAGTCCACAATTTGGACTCATTCAGGGCGATAATCTGATAGATTTAGTTTCCTCAAATGCATATTTAGTCTCAATAATTGATGTAAATCCTTAAGTTTCAAGTATTTGAATTGAGAGACAAAGCATGGACGCTATCAAAGAAACAGGAACAAAGAGGCTGAAAGAATGGAGAAATGAAGTCCTGAGGATCTTCTAATGCATTAGGCGAGTCACTGAAATGCCTTAATCTCGCCTAATTTTTCCAGTGTACTGAGCCTTGAAGGAAAATATCAAGTCGGCGATGATAGCGAGCAGTCTGCGCGTTGCCGAACAATTCCGCGAAGCAGCTTCATTTCGCCAAATGATCCAAAATGTGAAGACGCTGAAGGCAAAACAAGAAAGGCGATGAACTAGACCAAAGGGAGGATTGCCGAGTGTGTCGGCGATCTAGACTAACTGCGCCGAGTTGTCTATCGCAACATAAATTTCGAACACTATAAATACTTGCTTAAATTGTTAGCTTAGTTTCCAGAAATCTAAAAATCAAAGTTTAGAACAAAATATTGAGTTTCAAGACATTTTTTAGTTTTTAGAGTATTTGGGAGACATCGTTCTTGAGCTTTGGATATTTTAAAGGTTTTCAATTCCAATAAATTGGAAATGGGACTTGAAGAATCTTCATCCTTGACGTGTTTAAAGACCTTATTTATCGTATCCATTTGATGGAAACACTTATAGGTATCGATTTCTATCTCTTTTTCATGTCTATCTAAAACCCCAATTCTTGTGGTGTGATTTTGTGAATATGGGTTAAATTTACTATTGGGTATTGCTCATTGATAGTCTATTTGTTCTTTAAATGTGATTTCGTTTAGTAGTTGTGTTTGAACTTAATGAGAATGTAGTTGGAAATACGATTTCATCTTCGTGTTTTTGGCTTGCTCGAGAGAGAGGTTTTTAAAACCAAGACTACTAAATCGATAGCCTGTGGGTATTGGTTCGTCGTGGGTTCAGCTCGAGAGAGTGAACCCTAGACCTTTTCCCACACATTCAACTCGAGAGAGTGAATGGGCTAAGGCGAAGGTTGTGTTTAATTGTTGCAACTCGGCGTTTGAGAGAAACCGAGTTGATTTGGGGTAAATTGTTCGAGTGAAAATTTACCCCCACTAAAGTCTAGCTTAGTTACAAATATTCAGCGATTTACTATTAATAGCATTTACCCGATTATTTATTTTATCCCATATTCCTATCACATCCTAAGAATCCCGTCTCCCTATCTCACATCTTTATATTTTTGTTGTTTTAGTTTTTTAGTTGAATATAAACCCCCCATTAATAATTGATATTCGTGTCACCATTAGTTTTAGTATGTTTTTATTCGTTAATATTTATTGCTATGATTGATTAGAACTTAGTTTTACTTTACTATTTGATTCTCGACTGTTAACAGCTCCCTTGGGACTCTACCTCAACCCATTCGGTTGGGTTATATTACTACTCACGATCGTAAGCTCTTAGAATTGGAAGAAGAGTCTTGATCTCACGTGAAACATCAAAATGGCACCGCTGCCGGGGAGTGGTGTTGGTTGAGAATTTTTAGTTAAGTAGAATTTTTGTTCTTATTAGTTAAAGTGATACTTACCTTATTTTTAGTTTTGTTTTTCTTTATGTTCCGGTTTCAAGAATATATTTTGAGCATGGCTAATGGAAATGGTGGCCAAAACTGCTGAGACAAACCAAGAAGTCGAGAGGGACTACATGTTAACTGCACTGGTAGCTCAACTGGACGAGTTGGCCACCAAAATATCAGAGGTAGAAGTCCAGTGCAAAAGTAACGGCAAGTACATACCCCTTCATGAGCGGAGAAAGTCTAGAGACAGTGAGAACAGTCGTGTCTAGGGTACACTACTAATCATTCTCCAAAATTGAAGTGTTTAATCAGATGATTGGCTCTCACCCTAGACCTATTCAGCTGATCGAAACACTCATGAGTCATGTAGTGCCTCATCTCCACCCAAATCAACAATTAGGGTTACCTAGTGACACTAGGGCCAACCCCAATAATTGAGTTTAAGTAAGGACTTGCATCGTGCCACGACGTTAACTAAGACACTTTTTGCAAGGCAACCCAAGGTTTTATCGGTTTAAATTATTATTCTAGAATAAGGGTGTGTTGATTGTGCAGGTTAAGGTGAAGAAAGTGTTGAAAAGTGCAGAATTGGCGAGCTAAAGGTCCAGTCAGCATATCGCCAACGAGGTCGGCGACCCCGACCTGGACCATTGTTAGACTCAAGACAAATTCAAATGAGAGTCTGTAAAACTCGGTGAGCCATTGAAATTATTGACGAATTGCCAACTAGGTAAGCGATACCGATCTAGCCCGCCGTTTGGACCCTCAATATAGCTGGAAGTCTTATAAAACTCAACGAGGTAAGTGATCATTCCGCATGTCACCGAGTGGGTCCGTGAAGCTGACTAATATCGCTGAGTGGGCGAGAACTGGACGGTTTTTAAAAAGGGTTAATGGTTTAAACTTCCAACTCTTTCACTTTCCTTCACTTTTTAATCCTCTCAAACTCACACCAACATAGTATTCTGTATTTTTCTTGTTTTTCCACCGAATTTTAGTTGTTGATTTGTGTTCAAAGAGGATTACATTGCCTCCTAACATCTCAATCTTATTTTAATCAGCGTAAAAGGTTGGTTTTCCGAACCCTGAATTTATTTTTATCAAATTTGTAGTCATTTGCAAATGATCGTATCGTATGCCATGTGCTGGGCCTCTCTGATTTAATTAGAATATTTGATTGCCTGTTGTATCTTTTTATCTTGCCTGCAGTGCATTTTTTTTCTGTGAAATCCCATCTTTTTGTGTTTTAAAATCGAATAAATTTTGTGAGGTTATCCTTGCATGATGTTTAGTCTGGTTGGGTGAAGTCTGAATAGCCCGTATATGTGCCAAGCAACATAATTTGCCTGTTGATAGAGAGGGTGACTTCGGTCTTAAAGAAAAAAATCTGAGTAGTGCGTGGTTTGATTTTGTTTTCAGGAGTTATGGTCTTACATTAATTTGAGTAGTGCGTGGTTTGATTTTGTTTTCAGGGGTTGCAGGGTTGAATTCGAGAGTGTGGGTTGAAAATAAGCACATTGTGTCGTTTGCCAAGCTGGGTCGAGCTCGCCGAACCACTCGGTGGTTCGCCTAATGGCCCCATCTCACCTTTGATTTTATGCTAAACTTGTTGTTTGCCTCTGTAACTTTTGGCGAGAAGCCTGAGGTCACCAAAGGTACTCGGCGACTCGTCGAACGTCTCTTGTTTCACCTTTTGTCTTCACCCCTGAACCCTTGCTGCACTGTAACTTTCGGCGAGCTATCCCCTGCTCGCCGAATGATATCGGTGATTCACCATAAGACGTTTCACATCGTTAACTTGCCATAATATTTGAGCAAACCCTTTTGGTGAGCCCAATTCAGTTTGACGAAGCAATTTGGCGACTCGCCGAGTATCTCGGCAAAGTCCTTCTACAACTGCTTCTCTATGAAGTTGATTAAGTCATTCTTAACTTTTTCTAAATATTTTACAGGCATGGTGAAGACAAACATAGATGAGCAACCCGGAAAAGAGTATGGGGTGTCACAATCAACGAATGGGTATCAAATCCTCCAAAAAAAGGAAGGCAAAAACCTCCACCAGGTCACAAAGGAAAGGGAAAGAGGCCTCTGTCTAACACGACCACTACTAGATCCCAGGCTGCTATATCTGAGCCTGATGATGACCAGCCTCTCCAGTCCCAGCAGTTTGAGCTCCGGCCTATATCTCACACCGCGTCCAACAGAGTCCCTCGTACAGCTACACTAGCAGAATCAGTGCCAACTCCAGCACCTCCTATGGATCCTGTGCCACCAATTGTTCCTCCACCTAGACTCTTCAACATGCTGAAAGGAGATGGTTTGCGAACCATCTTCGAGGAGAAGCTACTATTTACAGAGGGTTTGGAGGGCAAGTACTCCAGTCTAGCAAAACTAATACAGTAGCAACAGTTCCATATTTTCACCAGGCCCCGAGGTCCATATATTCCTTCATGGGTCTGTGAGTTCTACACAACATATGGTGAACTAGTGCTGAAGATAAAAATGAAAGCTAGCTAGTTCAGACCTGTTAAGTCGGTCACTATTCACAATGTAAAAGTGAGCTACAGTGAGGAGTACATTAATGCTTCATTAGATAGGATTCCAGGGTCTGCACTCTCATATAAAGGTCTGCCTACGACACAAACTCTGGAGGATCTAAAGGGTAGACTTGCTCCTCTTATTTCTGATACCACTCCTAGGTGGATTGAGGCGGGAGTGGAGATCGAAAGAAGGATTTGAACGTAGATGCCCGTTATTGATTCGAATTCATCAGTAGCTCAATTATGCCTTCACAGAATGAATCCATCCTCCTACATGTAAAAGCAGCCTGTTTAGGGTCTATCTTATCAAAGAGGCAGCTCAACTTGGGCCTTACCATAGAAGAGGAGATAGCAATGAGAGCTAAGCAGAAGCATACCTCTTTACCCTTTCAAGTACTGATCACAGAACTATGAAGGCGTGCTAGAGTGCCTCGGGATGCTGTCAGAGACATTGAGATTACCCAGTCCTCCTCCACTGATATCCGGTGTATTGAGGTCGAGTACACTATAGAGGAGGCTGACAGGAGGAGAGCAGCACCAACAGATACTTCTCAAGAGGTGGATGTCGATTCTATACCTGCAGAGGTGTTTTATCCTACTCCGACTTCTGGGCCTTCAGGTACTTTTGTCCCTTTCTCATCTTCTTAGTCTCCAGGCGCCTCCTCTTCCTCCCAGCAGACCAAGATCACTCAATTAATGATCCTGAAGATGGAGAATCTGGCCTAGTCAGCTGACTGAGGGCCACCTGATTAGAGAGGTATGTCCCCTTGATGATTGAGGCTGCAATTCTTGCTGGACTGACCCCTCTGCAGACTTCTATTGACACTCTCACTACGAGAGTTGAAGCTTGTGAGAGCAGGCAAGGGGGAACCTTTGAGATTCCAGCTTTGAAATTTGAGGTAGCAGAATTGAGGAAGGACGTAGACTATCTGAAGTCTACCGACTTCAATTGATTAATAGGTGCTACATATGACTTGGACGCTCATGAGGCTTCAAATATCCATTCGGCTACCACCGGAGATGTACCCAGGGATGAAACAAAATATAATGAGTCAGATGCAGAGAGTGATGAGGAATAAATAGCGATACAGCAGGAGAGCATATTTATAGACTTGCCTGACCTTGCGAAGGCTGAGGGAGCTATGGTAAATGTTGTTGTACAGGCTTACCTAGCAGATACACCTTTAGCGGCCTCTAGTGAAGCTGGCCCTTCTGAGGTGACACGGGCATTGATGCCCAAATCCAGACCGATGCACCAGGCACTGATGCCCAGATTGATGGAGCTACTTCTTAGACATGATCCCCTCTTTAGCTCCCTCTCTATCTTACTTTATTTTAAATTTTGGATAATTTTGTGTGCATTTGAGGACAAATACTTTTATTTGTGGTGGGGGTAAGGCCCACCTCTCTTTTGTGATTGGTGTTTTGATAATATATTTGGGTCATTATGCTTTAAAATTGTGTTGTGGACGTTTGAGCTTGTTTCTCCTTTTGCTTTAATTGTAAATGATTTTGACCCTTCCAAAATTTTCACCACCTCCTGTATGTCATTGAATGTGGCTGTTCTTTAGCAACTTTGAGTCTCAGTTTTGATCAATACCGAGGACTTGAATAGTTCTCATAATAGAACTAACATGAATGTGCGGTTACGATGAGACCAAATGAAGTTGCATAGATAATATGTGAACTTTTTGCATCTTGTTGTGATTAGCCATGTATCAAATCAATTCTTTTATGATAAATGTTGCACAGTAGCGAAAGTGTGAAGTCTTTTTTGACTTTGGTGTCGATGCCTTGTGTGATGAGCTTAGTGTGAACCATGCATGACAACACCTAGAATTTGCACCATTGGTCCGGTTGACGAAGTGATGTGATCTCATAATATGATTTTAGGCAACTTTGAAGAGTGTGAAACAATTTGATATATACCTCTTTTGTGGCCTACCGTGTGAGTGTGTGTGAACCTCTTTTGAACACCCCTTGAGCCTTACCTTTCTTTGGAAGAAACTTGATGAAACCATGAACTTTCTTAATACACTACCTATAATCCTCTTGATTTGTGGTTGATTGAATCGCCAACTTAGGACAAAAGCCTAAATTGGGGGTGTGATGAAAAGAGAAGGTAAGTCAAGGAGTGCAAGAAAATTCCCTTATATCCATGTGTTGAGAAAAATGGAACCCCTCGCTACAAAAAAAAAAGAGATGAAAAGAATGAAACAGAAAAAGATAAAGTTGTGAAATAAAGTTATGAAAATGCAAAAAGAAATGTGGTTTCCAACAAACCATGGAAAATGAATAATGGGATGACTTGTGAGCATGAACAAACTTGATAAGGAGAAGGAAAGGAAGTGTTGTGAGCACCAAATTTCATGAGGATAAAATTCACTGAGCCTAAATGACCATACATTTACACTCAGCCCCATTACAAGCCTTGAAAAGACCTTTTTGATCTTTAGTGAGCTGAAGCAATTGAAAATTGAAAAATACGGGCAAACCTATAGGTGAAAGCATGCATTGTGTTCATCTTTGTGAGTGTGAGCGTTGCATTTGATTCTGAAACTGTAAATGATTGAACCATTGTGTGTGAAAATGGAATCATTCTTTGTGTGAGGGCATTTGAAGCAAGTATTGTGAGCTTGAGAATCTTTGGTAATGGTGTGTCACAACTTAAGTCTTTGAGTACACAATTGATCCTTAAATGAGTAAGTTGAGTCTTGTTGTGTACATTCACGATTGAATCTTGTGTAGCACTGTTTGAGACATCCTTTCTGAACTGCTGAACTTGAGTTTTACTTGTGGACAAGCAAAAGTTTAAGTTGGGGATATTGATGAGTCCGCAATTTGGACTCATTTAGGGCTATATTTTGATAGATTTAGTGTCCTCAAATGCATATTTTGTCTCAATAACTGATGTAAATCCTTAAGTTTCAGGTATTTGAATTGAGAGACAAAGCATGGACGCTATCAAGTAAAAAGGAACAAAAAGGCTGAAAGAACGGAGAAATAAAGTACTGAGGATCGCCTAATGCATTAGGCGAGTCGCTGAATGGCCTTAATCTCGCCTAATGTTCCAGTGTACTGAGCCCTGAATAAAAAAATCAAGTCAGCGATGAAAGGGAGCAGTCGGCGCATCGCCGAACAGTTCCACGAAGCAGCTTCATATCGCCCAATGATCCAAAACGCGAAGACACTGAAAGAAAAGGCAGAAAGGCGATGAATGAGACCAAAGGGCAGATCGCCGAGTGTGTCATTGATCCATAGTAACTGCGCTGAGTGGTCCTTCGCAGCACAAATCGAACACTATAAATACCTGTTTAAATTGTTAGCTTAGTCTCCAGAAATCCAAAAAACTAGAAATCAAAGTGTAGGACAGAATATTGAGTTTTTAGACATTTTTGAGTTTTTAGGGTTTTTGGGAGACATTGTTCTTGAGATTTAGAGATTTTGAAGGTTTTCAATTCCATGAAATTGGAAATGGGTCTTAAAGAATCTTCATCCTTGAGGTGTTTAAAGACCTTATTTATCGTACCCATTTGATGGAAATACTTATAGGTATCGATTTCTATCTCTTTTTCATGTCTAGCTAAACCCCCAATTCTTGGGGTGTGATTTTGTGAATATAAGTTAAATTTATTGTTGGCTATTGCTCATTGATAGTCTATTTGTTGTATAAACGTGATTTTGTTTAGTAGTTGTGTTTGACCTTTATGGGATTGTAGTTGCAAATACGATTTCATCTTCGTGTTTTTGACTTTCTCGAGAGAGAGGTTTTAAAACCAAGACTACTAAATCGATAGCATGTGGTTAGTGGGTCGTCGTGGGTTCAACTCGAGAGTGTGAATCCAAGACCTTTTCCCACACATTCAGCTCGAGAGAGTGAATGGGCTAGGGCGAAGGTTGTGCTTAATTGCTACAACTCGGTGTTCGAGAGAAACCTAGTTGATTCAGGGTAAATTGTTCGAGAGAAAATTTACCTCCACTAAAGTCTAGATTAGTTAGAAATGTTTATTGTTTTACTATCAATAGCATTTACCCGATTGTTTATTTTATCCCATATTCTGTTCACATCCCAAGAATCCGGTCTCCCTATCTCACATCTTTATATTTTTGTTGTTTTTGTTTATTAGTAGAATACAACCCCCCCTCCCCCCCCATTGATAATTGACATTCATGTCACCTTTAGATTTAGTATGTTTTTATTCGTTAATATTTATAGCTATGATTGTTTAGAACGTAGTTTTACTTTACTATTTGATTCTCATCTGTTAACTGCTTCCTTGGGACTCGACCCCAACCCATTCGGTTCGGTTATATTACTACTCACGATCTTAAGCTGTTAGAATTGGAAGAAGAGTCTTGATCACGTGAAGCATCAGTTGTGCACCACATTAATAAACATGAGGCTACGAAACATATAGGAGTTGTCTCTTTTCTTTCATTTCTAAGATCATGCGATAGAGTCAACGTTGTAGGTGATTCATATCTAACTTCAGAATTTCATTATTATAGCGAAGATGCCGGTTACGAGAAAAAGTAAAAGTACAGGTAAACGAGTAGGTGTGGCAGCCCAAGAAAGGACCAGCCAACCACCACCTAATCAAGTTGTTCAAAGTGAGGCTCAAGATGAGTCACTATCAGAGACTTCCCCGACCTCTCCATCTCCAGAATATCTAAGTAGGGAAGCTACACCTCCAGAACCCCCTACTAATGCTACCGAGCAAGATTTAAAGAATGCAGTCCAATTATTGACTCGTATAGTTTCTGGCCATGGACAAAGGCAAGAAGGTCCAGTTACAGGTACTACTGGTGTAGATAGAGCAGCGGGCACGCGGATAATTTGGCCTCTCCATCATTCACCGGGTCAGATCCTAATGAAGATCCACAAGACTTTATAGATTAGATCCAACACACTCTGGATGTTATGCATGTGAGTGGTAAAGAAGCACTCGAGCTAGTAGCATATAGACTAAAGGGTGTTGCTATATTGTAGTATGAAGCTTGGAAGCAATCTAGGGGAATAGATGCACCTTCAGCTACATGGAAAGAGTTCAAAAAGGCATTCCTTAACCATTACATGCAATTGGAGATCCAAGAGGCCCGTGTGGATCAGTTCTTAAATCTCCACCAAGGAAGTATGAGAGTGAGTGAGTACAGTCTCAAATTTAATTCCTTGGCCATGTATGCTCCTAATGTAGTAGCTACTATGGAGGATAAAGTTCATCGATATGTGGATAGATTAGATTCATATCTGGTTAGAGATTGTACCATTGCTTCATTGGATGAACATATGGATATTGAAAGGATGCAAGCTTTTGCATAAAAGTTGGAGGATCAATGGCAAAGAAGAAGGACACAAGATTCAAAAACATGGCATTCTAAGAAGGCCAGATCCATGGGGCAGTTTACACCATCCCAAGGTCAGTTTAGGCCTCGGTTCTTTAACAGATCGCCTAGTCCATCATCTTTCTAGTCTACAGCTAGTGCCACACCTTGGTTTCAAGAGTTTAGGGGCACATCAGCTTGGGCAAAGAGGTGAAAGCAAAGGTTCATGAACAACGGGGTACCAAGAGTACAGAAGTATAGCCAATCAACACCTCCTCGACAATCTTGAAAACAATGTGGAAGAAATCATTTAGGTGCATGTCGGTTTGGGACAAATGTTTGTTTTTGGTGTGGTACACCGGGTCATATGATGAGAAATTCCCATCATAGGGGTGTGGGTGGTGTGACACAAACTACTAGATCAGTTGTTGCATCATCATCATCAACACTTTCTTTAGGTAGGGGACTACAGATGCCTACAGGTCGTGGTAGAGGAGCTAGGGGAGAAGTTAGTTCTAGTGGAGTTCAGAATCACACATATGGTCTTGGGGATCGCTAAAATTTTGAAGCTTCGCCGGATGTGGTTACAGGTACATTGTCCATCTTTTCACATATTGTATATGCACTAATTGATCTTGGGTCTGCATTGTCATATGTTACTCCATTGAACTTCCAATTTGGAAGTGGGATATGATCAACATGGATTTTGTCACTAGTTTGCCTCGCTCATTTCGGAAGTTTGACTCCATATGGGTAATAGTTGACAGACTCACCAAAGCAGTGTACATCTTGCCGGTGAAGACTACCTATACAACTGAAGAGTATGCAAGGTTGTAAATTAAAGAGATAGTTTGACTACATGGAGGGCCAATCTCTATAATACCTGATAGAGAAGTTCAATTCACTGCAAATTTTTGAAAGTCATTTCAGAAGAGTCTGGGAACGCAAGTGAATTTAAGTACAACCTTTCCAACTAGTAGACCTCCTCAATAGGAGCACACGACGCTCATCTACTTTTGGTGAGCTCCAGGTTGATTCGGAGCTTTACTGAGTCCTTGGTAGATTCATTTTGGTATTGTATTGTAGTTAAGGGTAAGGCTGGGTCTGTCCCGACCTACTCTATGGTTTTCTATCTTTTAGAGGCTTTGTCGACTTATGTATATGGTTTAGTTGCATCTTAACAAGTGGTGGCCTCAACGGCCAAGTCTTGTATATAAGTTTTAGGTCTACTTATGTTGGTTCGTATCGCTGCATCCTATGTGAACTTGTCACAAGATTGTCATAGTTATAAGCATAGTAAGCACATGTTACATGTTGGTTCTCTCGGGCCTTTGAGGAATCCGGTGCATGTCCGTCTTAATGGGATTTAAGGTGTGACAATGGCCCTAATGTTATTGCTGCGCTGAGGAGAGATGTGGACCAGTTGAAGTCCACCGACATGTTAATGATTTTCAGAACAGTGGAGATCCCTGATGTTCCAGTTGATTCTCAAGTTCACAATACTTGCTTCAAATGCAAGCTCAAACTCAACAAAGGTACTCAAATGCCCTCACACAAAGAATGATTCCCTATTCACATACAACGGTTCAACAATTTATAGATCCGGAATCACATACAACTCTCACACTCACAAAGATGAACACATGCATGACTTCAACCATAGGTTTGCCCTTATTTTCCAATCAACTCTTGTTTCATGTCACTCAAGATCACAAAAAACTTTCCAAGGCTTGTAATGGGCTGAGGAGGTAGTTGTTGCTGAGTTTGAGTCTGAGACCGATGAAGAGCAACTTGGTTTTGATGAGGAGGTTTCCTATGAAGGGCTGATAGAGGTTGAAGAGGCGATGATAGATTCAGCTGTACATATTTCTTTGAAAATACAAAAATGATTTTAATGTTCCTTTTGGACAGTATGAATGGAATGTAATGCCTTTTGGGCTCAAGAACGCCCCTTCGGAATTCCAAAATATTATGAATTCCATTTTTAATGATTATTCTTATATGTCAATTGTTTATATTGATGATGTACTGATTTTCTCTGAGAATATTGATTCTCATTTCAAACACCTTAATACATTCTTCAAGATTGTTAAGCATAATGGTCTATTTGTTAGTGCTAAGAAAATGGTACTCATTCAAACCGCCATCAGGTTCTTAGGTCGTGACCTTTATCAAGGAACCTACAAACCTATTTGTAGAGCCATAGAGTTCTCATCCAAATTCCCTAATAAAATTCTTGACAAAACCCAACTGCAGAGGTTTTTAGTAAGCTTAAATTATATTGCTGACTTCATTCCTAAGGTCAGACAAGTCTACGAACCTTTGTATAAAAGACTTCGAAAAAATCATGTTCCTTGGAGTTCTGAACAAACCCAGGTCGTCATTAGTGTCAAAGCCTTGGTTCAAAATATTCCATGTTTAGGTATCCCCAACCCTAATGCATTTATGATTGTTGAGACAGATGCGTCTGGTGCGGGTTATGGAGGAATCCTTAAACAAAAATTAGATCTTGAATCTACAGAGCAATTAGTTCGTTTTACATTTGGAATCTGGAATTCCGCTCAAAACAACTATTCAACTGTTAAAAAGGAAATTTTGTCTATCGTGCTATGTATCACTAAGTTTCAAGATGGCCTTATCAATAAATTTTTTTTGTTAAGAGTAGATTATAAATCTGCTAAAGAAATCTTGCAAAAAGATGTTAAAAATCTTGTTTCAAAACAAATATTTGCTAGATGGCAAGCTCTACTATCTAGCTTTGATTTCAAAATCGATTTTATCAAAGGAGAAGATAATTCTCTACCAGATTTTCTAACTCGTGAATTCTTGCAGGGAAAGCATGAGGCCGTTTAGACAAAACACTCCTTCCAAAGGAGACAACCTCCCAAAGGCAAAAATGGCTAGACCATTTATCCATCCCCCTTTAACACCAGCAAAAGCTGAAACTTCACAAAGGCCTGAACTAACCTTCCAAAACAAGTTCACAGCTCTAGCCGATTATCCAAGGCTACCCTGCCTTTCTCAACAAAAGCTTCCAAAGATTCCTTGTCCACCCCAGCCAAAAATGATCAATCTTAGGCCAATAAAGCCCTTTGAACAGGGCACATCTTCCAGCTCCATCCAAACCAAAGAGAGCTATACCATAAACCACCTAAGTCTTTTGCCCAAGCTGTTAACCCTGAGTTAACCAAAACCCTCCCTTCCAAACCAATTCCAAAAGAATAATCTTTTGAATTTATTGTTTCACGGGTATTGCCTATAATGGCTCTTAACAAAGAAAATGGAAATGTAGATACAGGAGTCCTAATCAGTCCTTGTTACACATATTCTAATTATGTGGATACTAACAATCCATTGAAGACCAGAGATTCTAGGAAGTCATTCTTACTAATACAGATTCAATAGAAAATGAACATTCTAGAGATGCAAACAATTACATTAATTACTCAAGATTTACTATCAAAAAATCCTTGGATCCATTTGAATGGTTTGTAGACCATTTACATACCCCAATTACTTTGACGATGACTCACAAACCACGGACTTATAATTGGTATGCTTATAAAGCAGCATGGATGAATTTCCTTTATTTGAGACCAAGACACACTTGGTTCGTAAAGTATAGTCCAAGTATCATCAAAGCACCCATCCCTAGATGGTTATACGAGTGGTGTAACTTATTCGAAGGAATTGAGAAAATTCTCCCCCAACAATTTCTCAATAGGTTTGAAGATTTCCAAATCAAAGAAGAAATTACTACTCTACTAGCGCATATTAAATTATGCAACTATTATATTCAGAAAAGGATATCCTATATTATTTCTTGGAATTTCTCCAAGAATAATTTTGAACGCATTCAATATTTGTGTAAACAAATTCAAGTCAAAGGTTGGATTCCCAAACAACCAAATGCTAAGGTCCAAGAAAAGGCAAGGTCCTCTACAAAGAGTTTATCCAAAGCAGCTCTCAAACAAAAATTGAAAGAAGCATTGGATAACATGGAAAAATATGATGAACACCAGATCATGAAAATGATTGAAAATGCATCTTCCACAGAAAGCAGCAGTGAAGACAATGGGGATATGTGTGATCCCAAAGTTTTAGCCTTCACTTACATGGACCCTGATTATGAATAGGAAAAAGACCCTTATGGAAAAATAGAGGAAAAGCCGAAATTATTTTCCCATATAGTGGCATTTCACTATTCTAAATTAACATCCATTGAGAAGCTACAAGACAAAACATTTTTGAGAAAAGATGTTCCATTATATCTTTTTAGTCAAAAAGAGATTCCCACTAAAGTCACTTTAGACCGTCAGTTTAGACCCTATTATCTTCCACTATGAGAAAATTATTCTCCACTATATCTACTTTAACAAAAGAAGTAGACCCCTCCTCTTGTTGGCAATATCCTAGCCTTACACTTGTATGCCTGAGATATAAAGGCAACTTCTTCCTCTCCTACATAAGGAGGCTTTCATTTACACTTAGAGGGATCATAAAACATTAGAACTTACTCCTATATTCTCAAAGCCTTCTGGTAATTTATGTATGTTATTTCCTTTGTTATTTCCTAAGCTTGAAGTTATGCAATAAACGTCTGTTTCTTCTAAGTTTTCTCTATTATAATTCCGCATTACTTAAGATCCTTTCGTGTGTTATAGTCCATGGATCTTTTGGTGATCCAGATTTCCAATGTCATTTTTGCCAAAAAATTTCGTGGACGTTAATCAAGACCATAGTTATGGAGCCGGTTGGTCCCGATGAGCAAACTGGCCCATTGTAAAGGTCAAATGAGCCACAGAACGGATAAACCACCCGTTTTGCCAATTTTCTCGTGCTATAGTCCATGGATCTTTTGGTGATCCAGATTTTCGACATCATTTTTGCCGAAACTTTTCGTGGACTTTCGTCAAGACATTAGATATGGAGCCGGTTGGTCCCTACGGGTAAAACGGCTCATTTTCAAGGTCAAATGAGCCCTGGAACAGATAAAAACCCTATTTTTTCAATTTTCGTGTGCTATATCCATGGATCTTTTGGTGATCCAGATTTCTGACATAATTTTTAATGAAAGTTTTCGTGGACGTCCATCAAGAGCTTAGATATGGAGTCGTTTGGTCCCAACAGGCAAAGAGGCCAATTTTTAAGGTCAAACGATCCCCAGAGTGGGTAAACCCTCGTTTTGCCAATTTTTGTTTGCTATAGTCCATGGATCTTTTGGTGATCCAAATTTTCGACGTCATTTTTGCCAAAGTGTTTTCGTGGACTTCCGTCAAGACCTTAGCTATGGAGCTGGTTGGTCTCGACGGGAAACTCGGCCCATTTTCAAGGTCAAACGAACCTCGGAGTAGGTAAACCCTCCATTTTGCCGATTTTTGTGTACTATAGTCCATGGATCTTTTGGTGATCCAGATTTTTTACTTTATTTTTGCCAAAAAATTTCTTGGACATCCGTCAAGACCTTAGCTATGGATCTTGTTGGTCCTAACGGGAAAACTGGCCCAATTTCAAGGTCAAACCAATCCCGGAGCAGGTAAACCACTCATTTTGCCAATTTTCGTGAGCTATATAGTCCATGGATCTTTTGGTGATCCAGATTTCTGACGTCACTTTGGCCAAAAAATTTTGTGCACATCCTTCAAGATCTCATCTATAGAACCGATTGGTCCCGACGGACAAACCGACACATTTTGAAGGTCAAAAGACCCCTGGAGCAGGTAAACCCCCCATTTTACCAATTTTCGTGTGCTATAGTGATCTGGATTTCCCACGTCGTTTTTGCTGAAATTTTTCGTGGACATTCTTCAAGACCTTAGATATGGATCCGATTGGTCTCGATGTGCAAACCGGCCCATTTTAAAGGTCAAAAGATCACAGGAGCAAGTAAACCCCCAATTTAACCAATTTTTGTATGCTATAGTGATCTAGATTTTTAACGTCATTTTGATAAAAAAATATGTGGACGTCCGTCAAGGCTTTAGAAATAGAGTCGGTTGGTCCCAATGGGTAAATCGGCCCGTTTTCAAGGTCAAACAAACCCCGGAGTAGGTAAACCCCCTATTTTACTGATTTTCGGTTGCTATAGTCAATGAATCTTTTGGTCATCCAGATTTTCGACGTCATTTTTGCCAAACTTTTTTGTGAACATCCGTCAAGACCTTAGCTATGAATCTGGTTGGTCCTGACGGAAAAATTGGTCTATTTTCAAGTTCAAACGATCCCCAGAGCGGGTAAACCCCTCGTTTTGCCAATTTTTGTGTGCTACAATTCATGGATCTTTTGGTGATCCGGATTTCAGAAGTTATTTTTGCCAAAATATTTCATGGACAATGTCAAGACCTTAGCTTTGGAGTCGATTGGTCCCGATGGGAGAACCGGCCCATTTTCAAGGTCAAACAATCCCCGAAGCGGGTAAACCCCACGTTTTGCCAATTTTTGTGTGCTAGTCCATGAATCTTTTGGTCATCCAGATTTTCGACGTCATTTTTGCCGAAGTTTTTTGTAGACGTCCATCAAGACCTTAGCTATTGATTCGGGTTGTCACGATAGGCAAACCGGCCCATTGGCAAGGTCAAAGGAACTCTGGAATGGGTAAACCCCCCGTTTTGCCAATTTTTGTGTGCTATAGTCCATGGATCTTTTGGTGATCCGGATTGTAGACGCCCTTTCTGCCGAAATTTTTCATAGACGTCCGTCAAGACCTTAGCTATGGAGCCGGTTGGTCACGACGGGAAAACCGGCCCATTTTCAAAGTAAAATATGCCCCGGAGCGAGTAAACCCACCATTTTGCCGATTTTTGTGTGCTATAGTCCATGGATCTTTTGGTGGTCTGGATTTCCGATGTCATTTTTGCCAAAAAATTTTGTGGACGTCTCTCAAGACCTTAGCTATGGAGTCGATTGGTCTCAACGGACATACCGGCCCATTTTCAAGGTCAAATGAGTCTCAGAGCGGGTAAACAACCCATTTTGCCGATTTTCGTGTACTATAGTCCATGGATCTTTTGGAAATCCGCATTTCCGACGTCATTTTTTCTGAAATTTTTCGTGGACATTCATCAAGTCCTTAGTTATTGAGATGATTGGTCCAGATGGGTAAACCGCTCCATTTTCATGGTCAAATGATCCCCAGAGTGGGTAAACCCCCCATTTTGATAATTTTCGTGTGATATAGAACATGGATCTTTTGGTGATCCATATTTTTGACATATTTTTTGCCAAAAATATTTGTGGACGTACAAAAAGACTTTACCTATGGACCGGTTGGTCCCAAATGGGTAAACCGACCATTTTCAATGTCAAACAGTCCTCGAATCGGGTAAGCCTTCCGTTTTGCCCATTTTCGTGTGCTATAAGTCCATGGATCTTTTAGTGATACGAATTTCCAACGTCATTTCTGCCAATTTTTTTCGTGGACATCCATCATGACCTTAGGTATGGAGCAGCTTGGTCCCAATGGGAAAACTGGCCCATTTTCAAGGTTGGACAATCCCCGGAGCGGGTTAACCCCCCATTTTGTCGATTTTCGTGTGCTATAGTCCATGGATCTTTTGGTGATTCGGATTTCCGACGTCATTTTTACCAAAAATTTCATGGAAGTCCGTCAAAACCTTAGCTATGGAGTTGGTTGGTCCCGACGGACAAACCGACCTATTTTCAAGGTCAAGCGATCTCTAGAGCAGGTGAACCCCCCGTTTTACCAATTTTTGTGTGTTATAGTCAATGGATCATTTGGTGATCGAGATTTCTGACGTCATTTTTGGCAAAAATTTCATAGTCGTCTATCAAGACATTAGCTATGGAGCCGATTGGAACAGATAGGCAAATCCTCGCATTTTCATGGTCAAATGAACCCCGGAGAGGATAAACCCTCCATTTTGTTGATTTTCGTGTGCTATAGTACATGGATCTTTTGGTGATCTATATTTCTGACGTCTTTTTTGCCGAAAAATTTCATGGACATCCGTCAAGACCTTAGCTATGGAGCCCGTTGGTGCCGATGGGCAAACCATGCATTTTAATGTCAAACGATCCCAAGATCGGGTAAACCCCCCGTTTTGCTGATTTTCATGTGCTATAATCCATGGATCTTTTGGTGATCCGGATTTCTGACGTCATTTGTTCCAAAAATTTTAGGGACGTCCGTCAAGACCTTAGGTATAGAGCTGATTGGTCTCGACGGGAAAACCGGCCCATTTTCCAATTCAAAATAGCCCCGGAGCGGGTAAACCCCCCGTTTTGCCAATTTTCATGTGCTATATAGTCCATGGATCTTTGGGTGATGTGGATTTCCAACATCAGTTTTGCTAAAAAACTTCGTGGACGTCCGTCAAGACCTTAGATATGGAGCCGGTTGGTTCGGACGAGCAAACCGGCTTATTGTCAAGGTCAAATGAGTCACAGAGAGGGTAAACCACCCGTTTTACCGATTTTCGTATGCTATAGTTCATGGATCTTTTAGTGATCAATATTTCAGACGTTATTATTGCTGAAATTTTTAATGGACGTTCGTCATGACCTTAGATTTAGAGCCAGTTTGTCTCAACGGGCTAACCGGCCCATTTTCAAGGTCAAACGATCCCTCGAGCGGGTAAACCCCCATTTTGCAGATTTTCGTATGCTAGTCCATGGAACTTTTGATCATCCAATTTTTTGACGTCATTTATGCTGACATTTTCATGGACGTTCGTCAAGACCTTAGCTATGGAGCCGGTTGGTCCCAATAGGTAAACCGGCCATTTTGCCGATTTTTGTGTGCTATAGTCCATGGATCTTTTGGTGATCCAGATTTTTGATGTCATTTTTGCCAAAAAATTATGTGGACGTCCATCAAGACCTTAAGTATGGAGCCGGTTGGTCCCGATGGGAAAATCGGCCCATTTTAAAGTTTAAACAACCCCCGTAGCGGGTAAAACTTGGTTTTACAGGTATTCGTGTGCTATAGTCAATGGATCTTTTGGTGATCCATATTTCCAACGTCAATTTTGCTAAAAAAAATTATGGACGTCCGTTAAGACCTTAGCTATGGAGCTGGTTGGTCCGGATGGGCAAACCGGCCCATTGTCTTGGTCAAGTGAGTCACGAAGTGGGTAAACCCCCCGTTTTGCCTATTTTCTTGTGCTATAGTTCATGGATCTTTTGTTGATCCAGATTTTTTGCTTTATTTTTGCCAAAAAAATTTGTGGACGTCCGTCAAGACCTTAGCTATGGATCAAGTTGGTCCTGACGGGCAAACCGGTCAATTTTCAAGGTCAAACTAATTTCAGAGTGGGTAAACCACTCATTTTGCCAATTTTTGTGAGCTATATATTCCATGGACCTTTTGGTGATCCGGATTTCCGACATCATTTTGGCTAAAACTTTTTGTGGACATCTTCAAAATCTTATCTATAGAGTCGATCGGTCCCGACGGACAAACCGGCCCATTTTGAAGGTCAAAAGACCCCCGGAGCAGGTAAACCCCACATTTTATAGATTTTCGTGTGCTATAGTGATCCGCATTTCCCACGTCGTTTTTGCTAAAAAAAATTGTGGACATCCGTCAAGACCTTAGTTATGGATCTGGTTGGTCTCGATGGGCAAATCAGCCCATTTTAAAGGTCAAAAGATCACCGGAGCAGGTAAACCCCCCATTTTACCAATTTTCGTGTGCTATAGTGATCCAGATTTTCGACGTCATTTTGATGAAATCTTTTGTGGACGTCCGTCAAGACCTTAGCTATAGAGCCGGTTCGTCCCGATCGGCAAATCGGCCCATTTTCAAGGTCAAACAAACGCCGGAGCAGGTAAACCCCCCTGTTTTACTGATTTTCGTTTGCTATAGTCAATGGATCTTTTGGACATCCAGATTTCCGATGTCATTTTTGCCGAACTTTTTCGTGAATATCCGTCAAGACCTTAGCTGTGAAGCTGGTTGGTCCTGACGGACAAATCGATCCATTTTTATGGTCAAACGATCCCTAGAGCAGGTAAACCCCTCATTTTACCGATTTTAGTGTGCTATAGTCCATGGATCTTTTGGTGATATGGATTTCAGAAGTTATTTTTGCCAAAATATTTCATGGACATTCGTCAAGACCTTAGCTTTGGGGCTGGTTGGTCCCGAAGGGCAAACTGGCCCATTTTCAAGGTCAAATGATCCTCGAACAGGGTAAACCCCCCGTTTTGCCGATTTTTATGTGCTAGTCCATGGATCTTTTGGTCATCTAGTGTCATCCAGATTTTCGACGTCATTTTTGCTGAAGTTTTTCGTGGACGTCAGTCAAGACCTTAGCTATTGACTCGAGTTATCACGACAGGTAAACCGGCCCATTGGCAAAGTCAAAGGAACTCTGGAGTGGGTAAATCCCCCCATTTTGCCAATTTTTGTGTGCTATAGTCCATGGATATTTTGGTGATCCGGATTGACGACGTCCTTTTTGCCAAAAATTTTCATGGACGTTCGTCAAGACCTTATATATGGAGCCGGTTGGTCCTCATGGGAAAACCAGCGCATTTTCAAAGTTAAATATGCCCCGGAGCGGGTAAACCCCCCATTTTGCCGATTTTCGTGTGCTATAGTCCATGGATCTTTTGGTGGTCTAGATTTGCGATGTCATTTTTGCCAAAAATTTTTGTGGACGTCTGTCAACACCTTAGCTATGGAGCCGATTGGTCCAATGGGCAAACCGGCCCAATTACAAGGTCAAATGAGCCTCAGAGCAGGTAAACCACCCTTTTTGCCGATTTTCGTATGCTATAGTCCATGGATCTTTTGGTGATCTGCATTTCCGACGTCATTTTTGATGGAATTTTTCATGGACATCCTTCAAGATCTTTGTTAATGAGTCGGTTGGTCTAGATGGGCAAACCACCCCATTTTCATGGTAAAATGAGTCCCAGAGCTTGGAAACCCCCGTTTTGCTGATTTTCGTGTGCTATCGAACATGGATCTTTTGGTGATCTAGATTTATGACGTCTTTTTTGCCAAAATTTTTCGTGGTCATTCGAAAAGACCTTAGCTATGGACCGGTTGGTCCCAAACGGGTAAACCAGCCATTTTCAATGTCAAATGGTCCCCGGATCGAGTAAACCTTTCGTTTTGCCCATTTTTGTGTGCTATAAGTCCATGGATCTTTTAGTGATCCAAATTTTCGAAGTCATTTTTGCCAAATTTTTTCGTGGACGTCGAGCATGACCTTAGCTATGGAGCAGGTTGGTCCCAATGGGAAAACTGTCCCATTTTCAAGGTCGAACAATCCCCGGAGTGAGTAAACCCACCTTTTGCCCATTTTCCAGGTCAAACGAGCACCAGAATGGTAAACCCCTCATTTTGCCGATTTTTGTGTACTATAATCCAAGGATCCTTTGGTGATCCAGATTTCTAACGTCATTTTTGCCAAAAATTTTCATGGAAGTCCGTCAAGACCTTAGCTATGGATATGGTTGGTCCCGACGGACAAACAGACCTATTTTCAAGGTCAAACGATCACAAAAGCGGGTGAAACCCTTATTTTACCAATTTTCGTGTGCTATAGTCCATGAATCTTTTGGTTATCCAGTTTTCCGACGTCATTTTTGCCAAAATGTTTCATTGTCGTCTGTCAAGACTTTAGTTATGGACCCGGTTGGTCCAGATAGGCAAACCCTCCCATTTTCATGGTCAAATGAACCCCGAAGAGGGTAAACCCTCTATTTTGTTGATTTTCGTGTCCTATAGTACATGGATCTTTTGGTGATCCTGATTTTTGACGACTTTTTTGGCAAAAATTTACATGGAAGTCCATCAAGACCTTAGCTATGGAGTCGGTTGGTCCCGAAGGGTAAACCATCCATTTTCAATGTCAAACGATCCCCAGATCGGATAAAACCCCTTGTTTTTCTAATTTTCGTGTGCTATAGTCCATTGATCTTTTGGTGATCCGAATTTCTGACGTCATTTTTTCCAAAAATTTTAGTGGACGTCCGTCAAGACCTTAGCTAAAGAGTCGATTGGTCCCGATGGTAAAATCGGCCCATTTTCGAGTTCCAAAAAGCCCGGAGCGGGTAAACCCCCCCGTTTTGCTAATTTTCATATTCTATAGTCCATGGATTTTTTGGTGATCTAGATTTCCGACGTCCGTTTTGCTAAAAAAAATTGTGGATGTCCGTCAAGTCCTTAGATATAGAGCCGGGTTGTCCAGATGAGCAAACCGGCCTATTGTCCAGGTCAAATGAGTCACGGAGCGAGTAAACCACCCGTTTTGTCGATTTTCGTGTGCAAAAAAAATTTGTGGATGTCCTTAAAGACCTTAGTTATGGAGACGGTTTGTCCCGATAGGTAAACCGACCCATTTTCAAGGTCAAACGATCCCCGTAGTGGGTAAACCCCCATTTTGTCAATTTTTATATACTATAGTCCATGGATCTTTTGGAGATTTGGATTTCGAACTTCATTTTTGCCGAAATTTTTCGTGGACTTCCGTCTAGACATTACCTATGGAGCCAATTGGTCCCTACCAGTAAAGCGGCTCCTTCAAGGTCAAATGAACCCTGGAGCGGATAAAAGCCCTATTTTTTCAATTTTTGTGTGCTATAGTCCATGGATCTTTTGGTGATGGAGATTTCGAAAGTAATTTTTGCCAAAATTTATCGTGGACGTCCATCATGACTGTAGCTATGAAGTCAGTTGATCACGACTGGAAAACAGGCAAATTTTCAAGGTCCAACGATCCCCGGAGTGGGTAAACCCTCATTTTGCCGATTTTTGTGTGCTATAGTCCATGGATCTTTCGATGATACGGATTTTTGATGTCATTTTTGTCGAATGTTTTTCGTGGACTTCTGTCAAGACCTTAGCTATGGAGCTGGTTGGTCACGACGGGAAAATCGGCCCATTTTCCAGGTCAAACGAGCACCGGAATGGGTAAACCTCTCGTTTTGCCGATTTTTCTGTACTATAATCCATGGATATTTTGGTGATCCAGATTTTTGACGTCATGTTTGCCAATAAATTTTGGTGGACTTCCTTCAAGACCTTAGCTATGGAGTTGGTTGGTCCCGACGGGAAAACCGGCCTATTTTCTAGGTTAAACGATTCACGGAGTGGGTAGACCCCCCGTTTTGCCAATTTTTGTGTACTATAATCCATGGATATTTTGGTGATCCAGATTTCTGACGTCATTTTTGTTGAATTCTTTTCGTGGAGTTCCTTCGAGACCTTAGCTATAGAGTTGGTTGGTCTCGACAGGTAAATCGGCCTATTTTCAAGGTCAAATGATCCTCGGAGTGGGTAAACCCCCCATTTTTCCAATTTTCGTGTACTATAGTCCATGGATCTTTTGGTGATCCGCATTTCCAATGTCATTTTTGCCAAATTTTTTTGTGGACGTTCATCAATACCTTAGCTATCAATCCGGTTAGTCCAGATGGGTAAACCTCCCCATTTTCATGGATAAATGAATCCCAGAGTGTGTAAACCCCCCGTTTTGCCAATTTTCATGTGATATACTCCATGGATCTTTTGGTGATGCGGATTTCCTACGTTATTTTTGTGAAACGATTTCATGGACCTCCACCAAGACCTTAGCTATGGAGCCGGTTGGTCCAGAAGGGTAAACCCGCCCATTATCATGGTCAAATGATCTCCAAAGCGAGTAAACCCCCTGTTTTGCTGATTTTCGAGTGCTATAGTCCATGGATATTTTGGTGATCATGATTTTCAAAAATTATTCATGGACATCCATCAAGACCTTAGATATGGAGCCGATTGGTACCAATGGGCAAACTGGACATTCTCAATATCAAACGCTCGACGGATCGGGTAAACCCCCCCGTTTTGCTGATTTTTGTATGATGTAGTTAATGGATCTTTTGGTGATCCAGATTTTCGACGTCATTTTTGCCGAAATTTAATGTAGATGTTCCTTAAAACCTTATCTATATATATGGTTGGTCCCGATGGGCAAACCGGCCCATTTTCAAGGTCAAACGATCACCGGAGCGGGTAACTCCCCGTTTTGCCAATTTTCGAGTGCTATAATCCATGGATCTTTTGGTGATCCTAATTTCCGACGTCATTTTTGACAAAAATTTTCATAGCCGTCTGTCAAGACTTTAGTTATGGACCCGGTTGGTCCAGATAGGTAAACCCTCCCATTTTCATGGTCAAATGAACCCCAGAGAGGGTAAACCCCCCATTTTGTTAATTCTCGTGTCCTATAGTACATGGATCTTTTGGTGATCCTGATTTCCAACGTTTTTTTGGCAAAAATTTTCATGGAAGTCCATCAAGACCTTAGCTATGGAGTCGGTTGGTCCCGAAGGGCAAACCATCAATTTTCAATGTCAAACGATCCCAGATCGGATAAAACCCCTTATTTTTCTAAATTTCGTGCGCTATAGTCCATTGATCCTTTGGTGATCCGAATTTCTGACGTCATTTTTTCCAAAAATTTTAGTGGACGATCGTAAAGACCTTAACTGTAGAGCCAATTTGTCCCGACAGGAAAATCGGCTCATTTTCAAGTTCAAAAAACAATGGAGCGGGTAAACTCCTCGTTTTGCTGATTTTCATATGCTATAGTCCTTGTATTTTTGGGTGATCTAGATTTCCGGTGTCAGTTTTGCTAAAAAAATTTGTGGACGTCCGTCAAGTTCTTAGATATGGAGCCGGGTTGTCCAGATGAGCAAACCTGCCTATTGTCAAGGTCAAATGAGTCACGGAGCAAGTAAACCACCCGTTTTGTTGATGTTCGTGTGTTATATTCCATGGATCTTTTGGTAGACTAGATTTCCGACGTCTTTTTTGTCGAAATTTTTCGTGGATGTTCAACAAGACCTTATCTATGGAGCCGGTTGGTCCTAATAGGGAAACTGTCCATTTTAAATTTCATACTAGCCTCAGATCGGGTAAACCCCCGATTTTGCTGATTTTCGTGTGTCATAGTTCATGGATCTTTTGGTGATCTAAATTTCCGACATCATTTTTACCAAAAATTTTCATGGACATCAGTCAAGACCTTAGCTATGGAGATGGTTGGTCCCGATAGGGAAACCAGCCCATTTTCAAGGTCAAACGAGCCCCATAGTGGGTGAATTCCGCATTTTACATCTTGGGTTGCCTCCCAAGCAACGCTTGATTTAACGTCGCAGCACAACACATGCCTCTTGATTACTCAGATTTCATCAAGATTGTAGGCCTCAATCACTTCTTGCACAGTTTCAGCATTTCCCAGATAGATCTTGATCCTTTGCCCATTTACCATGAACCTTGTTCCATCCTCTTTTTCAAGCTCAACCGCCCCATAGGGGAACACTTTTGTGAGCAAAAATGGCCCAGTCCATTTGGACTGTAGTTTGCCTGGAAACAAGCGCAACCTAGAGTTGAATAAAAGCACAAGATCACCAACAACAAATTCTCGCTTTTTGATTCTTTGATCATGATACCTCTTCATCTTCTCTTTGTACAAGGCTGAACTTTCATAAGCTTTTAGGCGAAACTCATCAAGTGTATTCAAGTCATCCATTCTTTGATTTGATGCGGCGCCCCAGTCCAAATTTAACTTCTTTATTGCCCACATCGCCTTATGCTCTAGCTCTACTAGTAAATGAAAAGACTTCCCATATACAAGTTGGTAAGGAGACATACCTATGGGGGTCTTGTAGGCAGTGCGATATGCCCATAGAGCATCATCAAGCTTCCTTGACCAATCCGTTCGATTGGTGTTCACAGTCTTCGCCAATATCTGTTTGATCTCTCTGTTGGACACTTCAACTTGACCGCTAGTCTGTGGATGATAAGGAGTGGCTACATTGTGACGGACACCATATTTCTCAAGTAGTGCCTTAAACAACTTATTACAAAAGTGAGAGCCTACATCGCTAATAATACCCTCGGTGTACCAAATCTGGAGAAGATATTATTTTTCAAGAATGCGGTGACACTTTTACCTTCGTTGTTGGAGAGCGCTACTGCTTCCACCCACTTCGATACATAATCAACCGCAACAAGAATATACTTCATCCCACATGAACTCACAAATGGACCCATAAAATCAATGCCCCATACATCAAACAATTTTATCACCAGTATAGGATTCATAGGGAGCTCTTGCCTCTTTGAAATCCATCCATCTCTTTGGCAACGATCACAAGACTTGGCAAAATCATGAGCATCTTGGTGGATGGTAGGCCAATGGTATCCACACTGCAAAATCTTATGTGCAGTCCGAATACCACTATGATCCCCACCAACGGGCGATGAATGGCATGCTTCAAGTACACTCAACATCTCAACCTCAGGCACACAGCGACGAATAATCCCATCAGCACAACTACGATACAAATAAGGTTCATCCCAAAAGAATTTCTTCACATCATGCATAAACTTTTTCCTTTGGTGAAAAGACAAATCGGGGGGCACAATATCGCTTCCCAAATAATTAGCAAAGTCTACGAACCAAGGAATCAAGTCATTAGAAGCAGCCAATACCTGTTCATCTGGAAAACCATCATTAATTTCAGCCCTATCTCCAAGCTTTACCATAGCCTCTTCCTCTAATCTGGACAAATGATCGGCAACTTGATTTTCGGTTCCCTTTCTATCTTTTACCACAAAATCAAACTCTTGCAGCAACAATACCCATCTAATCAATCGTGGTTTTGCATCTTTTTTCGCCATCAAATACCTCAATGCAGAATGGTCAGTATGCACGATGACCTTAGTACCAAGCAAGTAGGATCGAAATTTTTCGAATGCAAAAACCATCGCAAAAAGTTCTTGTTCGGTCACAGTATAATTCTTCTGAGCCACATTTAGAGCTTTGCTAGCATAGTAAATAGGGTGAAGAATTTTCTCTCTCCTTTTACCCAATACTACACCAAGCGCCACTCCACTTGCATTGCACATTACCTCAAACGGTTGTCCCCAATCCGGTGAAATAATGATAGGTGTTGTAACCAACTTTTCCTTCAGCTCTCCAAATTCTCTGAGACAAGCATCATCAAAATAGAACTTACTCTCCTTCTCGAGCAGTTTGCACAAGTGATGTGCAATTTTTGAGAAATCTTTGGTGAATCTCCTATAAAAACATGCATGCCCAAGAAAACTTCTAACACCTTTTATTGAAATGGGTGGCGGAAGCTTTTCTATTACCTCAACTTTAGCTCTATCAAACTCAATACCTTTCTCTGAAATTCGATGTCCCAACACTATACCTTCTTTAACCATGAAGTGACATTTCTCCCAATTAAGCACCAGATTGCAGTCTTCACACCTTTTAAGCACCTCAGCCAGATGATCTAGACAACGATCAAAAGACTCACCTACAACTGAAAAATCATCCATGAACACTTCAGTAGTATCCTCCACCACATCAGAAAATATCGACATCATACAGCGCTGGAAGGTTGCTGGAGCATTGCATAACCCAAATGACATCCGTTTTAAAGCAAAAGTCCCATATGGGCAAGTGAAGGTGGTCTTTTGGAGCTATAGAGATTTGATTGTAGCCCGAATACCCATCAAGAAAACAATACCAACCCTTTCCTGCAAGTCTATCCAACATCTGGTCCATGAATGGCATAAGAAAGTGGTCTTTTTCTGTCCACGCATTCAACTTCCGGTAATCCATGCAAACTCTCCATCCAGTAACAGGCCTCATTGGAACAAGCTCATTTCTTTCATTTGGAACCATAGTCATACCACCTTTTTTGGGCACACACTGCACAGGACATACCCAATTACTATCTAAAATGGGATAAATAACTCCCGCATCCAGCCACTTGATGATCTCCTTTTGGACTACTTCTTGCATAGGTGGATTTAGTCTTCTCTGGTGCTCGATACTGGGCTTATGATCTAGCATGAGTTGGATTTTGTGAGAGCAAATACCGGGAGGAATCCCTATGATATCCTCAATAGTCCATCCAATAGCTCGCTTGAACTTTTTTAACACACTAACCAAGCATTCTACTTGTCCCGCATTCAAATCTGCCGCAATGATGACCGACAAAGTATTCTCTTTGCCTAAAGTATACATACCTCAAATGCGGTGGTAGAGCCTTAAGCTCCAATATCAGTGCCTCCACAATAGATAGTCTTGCGGGTGGGGACTCGCGATTCTTCATGTCTAATTCATACTTCTTTGGTTTGGGCCGGTAATCACACCTATCGAGTGCGGTTACCAACTCATCATACTCTTCAATGCCATCACTATCGAAGTTCATAATAACTGCTGCTAGTGTCTCAACACCTAGTCGCTCTTCAATTTGCACTTCTGTCCCAGTATCCACTCTGTAAGTTATGGCAGATACTGTTTGGAGCTCACCACTCTACTTCATGGACCTACAAATATTGAAAGTTGCTTCTTCATTATTTAGTCTGAATTTCATCTGTGCCTTTTCCATGTCAACCAACGCACGCCCTGTGGCAAGAAATGGTCTCCCAAGAATGATGGGACCCTCAAAATCAACCTCACAGTCAAGAATCACAAAATATGTCGAAAAAATGAAAGATTCCACTTTTAGTAGCACATCATGGAGTACACCAATGGGCCTTTTCACAGTTCGATCGGCCATTAGTAACCGCATTGCAGTGGGCTTTGGGTCCCCCAAACCCAACTTCTTGTAAATAGACAAAGGCATGAGGTTGATGCTAGCACCAAGATCACACAATGCCTTAGCAAAGTGTAGCAACCCTATAGTACATAGGATCGTGAAAGCTCCAGTGTCTTCCTTCTTCTGCACAAGAGATCTTGTAGCAATAGCGCTACAATGTTGCAATCTATCATCATCTTCAAAACTCACAGACCTTTTCTTTGTCACCATATCTTTCATAAACTTCGCATACCCAGGCATTTGTTCCAAGGCTTCTATCAAAGGAACATAAATAGAGAGTTGTTTCAACATAGTAATAAACCTGCGATATTTACCATCCTCAGTCTTCTTCACTAACCTTTATGGAAAAGGTGGTGGAGGTCTAGGTATGGGAACCACTTTCTGAGATATCTCCACCTCGTACTCTGTTGCTTTCTCAGACTCTAGTCTAACCTCTATCACATCATCTTCTTTTCTAATCTCAACTTCCACCACAGACGGCCTAGGTGGATCTATGGTTTGCTTACCCCCTCGAGTAGTAACTTCCATACAATGACCATCATTCTTTGGATTATAGATGGTGTTGCTAGGAAGAGTGCCAGGTTGACGTGGGTTCACTGTAGTAGACAACTGAGTCATCTGATGCTCTAGATGCTTTATTGACACTGCATGGGCGTCAACCTTTTGTCCAATACCAGACAAGTCGTTTCTCATCTCCTTCACATTCTCATTAGTTGCATCAAACCTTCTCATCATCTTCTGCATCATATCTTCAATACACGCCATATTGCCTCCATTTTCCCTAGCACCAGATTCCCAATTTTGAGGGGGAACATAAGGTCCAACCCGATCATTTTTGTTGCCATAGTTGTTCCTGTTGTAGTTGTTGTCACAATTGAAGTTCCCATCCCGGACATAGTGACCCTCTCAGTTGTAATTTCCATAGTTCCGACCTTGGTTTCCTTGACCTTGGCGCCAATTTTCCGTGTTGGATCCTTGGGCATTTGGTCGGAAACCCCCCGTCTGATCATTCACAGCATAAGCATCTTCTTCATAGTAACACTCTTCCGCTGGTGGTGGAGTTGTAATTAAATAATTCACAGCATTTACCTTTTCTGGTCCTCCGCTCACATGCTTCAATACCAACCCCAACTCGGTCCTCATCTGGGTCATCTCTTCACGAATATCATCTGCAGAGTTGTTATTTGTACTATGAACGACAAATGTGTTTCTCCCAGTATCTGACCTCCGAGTGCTCCATGCTTTATTGTTGCGAGAGATCCTCTCCAGTTTTTCAGCAATCTGTGCATATGTACAATAACCATATGAACCTCCAGCAATAGTGTCAAGTACTACTTTATTGTTATCATCCTGTCCTCGATAGAAATATTCCTTCAGTGACTCATCATCAAAACGGTGGTTTGGGACACTTCTTACGAAGGCAGTGAATCTGTCCCACGAGCTTCTCACAGACTCTCCAGGTAATGCCACTGTAACGACCCGGAAAATGATAGAGTGAAACTAGAGCCTCACATGTGAGTTTGGAGTCGAGAACTTAATGAAATGATTATATTTGAATTTGACCCAAAAAGTTCTTAAAAATGTGCTTCAGAAGTTACCGGAAACTTGTTTAGCTGTATATAAAAAGATCCGTTTCATTTTTCGAAAATCCAACTTCATATTCTTGTTTAGGGGGTCAAATTGAGTGGTAAATGGGTCTAACCCAAATTTTAGAGCGACCGTATCAAAATCCGAAATTTCCAAGTGAAGCCTTTTTCGAGGGTCTACTTTGGAGGGTCATATCTCCTAGCACACAAATTATTTGGGTGGCCAATAATATATCCATGGAAAACCCTTTGAGTTAGCTACCTAACGCACTTCGTTTCATCTCATTCGGAGTTTGGACGAAGAAGTTATGCCCATTTTCGTAAAATTTGTTCGGCAGGAAAAGGCAATTTCCAGTAGGCGTGGTTACTCTTCACCCGCCTCATTTTTTTTTTAAGTGTTGGACCATTCTTCCAAAGGAAATATATTATTTCCTAGATACCATTAGTTCAATTCCCATCCCTAAAACATTTCCCTCTCTACAATCCTCCATTAAGAAGAAGAAGAAGTGGGAGCTAGGGCTTTGGATTCAAGGCTTTCTTCATCAAATTTCGTGGGAGATCATAGCAAAGGTATGGCGACCCTTGATCCTTGATTATCTTTCCTTCAAGGAGTCCATTAAAAAGGGTTTCAAAAGTCTTCAAAGAACAAAACTTCTATTTTCCATTCTAGGTATGGGTTCATGGGTAAAATGTTTTCAAAGTCATTATATTGGTGAATTGAAGTTGTATTTATGATTTTAAGATGATTTTATATGAAACTTCTTCAAGAACCCATGTTTTCATTAAAAGCCTCGAATTTGCTTATGAAGTGGGTTTAATGCCTATGATTTAATGTTGATGAAATTGTGTTTAGATTGGATTGTATTGTTGATTTATATGATTTTGTATATCTATTTATGATGAATTGTTGGTATATGGATGAATTGAGGATTGTGGCCTTATGGGCAAATTATGGGTGAATCACCTTGTGGTGATAGAATTGTTGGGAATTGAGTAATGGTTATTATGGCTTTGGAGGATGGTAAGTTGGCTTAATCTCATATTATGGATAAAAATTGTTCTTGCTTGGTTTGATCCACTTATGGTGGAGGTGTTTAATTATGGAATGTATTGTGACCATTGCCTTAAAGGCATAATATGAGAAATTGGAGTGTTATCATGACATTATATGAATGAGAATTCAATGAAGATAATATGATCATGTTATGAACGTAAAGGTGTTGCTATTGAAAGATTATTTCTCAATTTGACACTCATGAATGTTGATGATAGAATATGAAGGATTCTTCAATATAAAGTATACCTTGAATTGGTAGGGCTTATGCATCATTTTCTTGTATAAATGATTATATTGTTGATTGTTGAATCCTCGGATCGGTAGGCTAGTGGCACCCTTCCACACGAGCTTATAATGAACCTTGGAATCGGTAGGCCTATGGCACCTTTCCATGAAGGTTAATGATGAGACTTGAACCGGTAGGCCCATGGCACCCTTTCAAGAGGAGTTAATGAGCTTTCCTAAATGAACCTTGAAACGGTAGGCTTAAAGCACCCTTTCACGTGTTAATAAATGTAATTTGGAGTTGGTAGGCCAATGGCACCTCTCATATGTGATAATGTCAAGGTAACGAACTATTCTATGGGAATGTTGGATAAACACCGAGTGGATTTGGTTAGATGGAAACTCCCCCAATAGTTAGGCATGAGTTTCAATGATCGTCTACCTTATCCCATAAACTATGTGCCCGCATAGGTAGCTAGTGGATCCATTAAGCTATATACCGGTATTCCTTAGGCAAGTAGACCACCTCTTTAAGGTGTGGGGACTTATGACACCGGATTCCATGACAAGCTCTCATGGTCTATGTCGATTAAACGCTTACTTCCCATCATGCGAGATATCATTATGGTTTCTTGATAGGTTCTACAAAGTGTAGGTAGTAGTATGAGATGCTACCTATACATTGCACGAGTAGGCTTGGAGAGGGTCATAGTGAGTTTCTCTAAATCCTAATGTATGTGATACAATTGTGGCCTAAATGAGGTTATTAAAGAATGTTGGCTCTCAAATGCTTAATATGAGATGCATGCTATACTTGGGTTATATTACGAGTTATTTTCCCTTGTCATGCCTTAAGTGATGATATACCTCTTATGTATGAATATTGTGCAAAGGTGAAAGAAAGGAATGATAAGTTACCTTGAGTGACCTTAATGTGGTGCCTTAGTATGGATGGTGGTATGGGACGCCATCCATACATTGCACGAGGTATAGCATAAGGGTTTCTTGAGGTAAAGGTTTTCATGTTGAAATTGTTTAAAGGTAATATTATGACTTACTTGATGTTTATGCTTATATTGTATGTCTTTTATGCAACTATTCATGGTACTTCAAAAAGTGGCATAATGCATGGTTTCTAACCAAAATGTCCCTTTTAAAGCATGTCTTGCATGGTCATCATACTTAGTACATTTTGTGTACTAACCCATATTCTTCATATTTTTACTATAAGTATAGGTTCCAGCAAGTGATCCCTCCTAGCTAGTTTGAAGTGTTGGATTGCTTTCCTCCAAGACTTGGTATGTCCTCATGGATCTTTTGGTGATTCAGATTTATGACGTCTTTTTTGTCGAAATTTTTCATGTTCATTCGAAAAGACCTTAGCTATGGACCGGTTGGTCCCAGACGGGTAAATCGGCCATTTTCAATGTCAAATGGTTCCCGGATCGAGTAAACCTTCCGTTTTGCCCATTTTCGTATGTTATAAGTCCATGGATCTTTTAGTGATCCGAATTTCCGAAGTCATTTTTGCCAATTTTTTTCGTGGACGTCGAGCATGACCTTAGTTATGGAGCAGGTTGGTCCCAATGGGAAAACTATCCCATTTTCAAGGTCAAACAATCCCCGGAGCAAGTAAACCTCCTTTTTACCCATTTTCCAGGTCAAACGAGCACCAGAATGGGAAAACCCCTCGATTTGCTGATTTTTGGGTACCATAATCCAAGGATCCTTTGGTGCTCCAGATTTCCAATGTCATTTTTGCCAAAAAATTTCATGGAAGTCCGTCAAGACCTTAGCTATGGATGTGGTTGGTCCCGACGGACAAAGCGACCTATTTTCAAGGTCAAACGATCTCAAAAGCGGGTAAAACCCTTATTTTACCAATTTTCGTGTGCTATAGTCTATTAATCTCCTAAGGAAAGTAGTTCCCCTCCGTGGGTGACACATTTTTGGCAAAATTTTGGGAACTTGGCAGCCTTGGGGTCTAGACTTAAGGCTCCTCCTCAAGGACCCTTGGTTGGTCTTTGGGGGGTGCTACCTTTATGTTTAACCCCTAGAAACCTCCACCTAGGCTCAGGAAGTCAATATACAGCATATAACAAAACAACAACCTCAAAAGCTCACATGTCCGCTCTACTTTCACCTATTAGTTTTCGTTAGACTCTAGCTTGGTTTTACTAGTTTCACAGTTGTTGCATTATCTCCCCCTTAGGAACATTCATCCTCGAATGACACTTAAAATACTTTATGGAATTAAAGACTCAAGACTAGCAGCCCATCATGCATGAAACATCAATAATGCACAAATCAAGATCCACTATTCATAATGTGCACTTATTCAAAGGAGGTGACATCAACTCCAATTCAACATGATCAATGCAAATACAAGGAAGTAGGAACTACATCTACAAACTCATTATGCATGCAATGCAACATATCTTATGTTAATAGGAGGAACTACCTTCTCCTAGTCATAACATTGTCCACATACTCTTATGGAGCTCATATGCAATCACTTCTCAAAGAACATTTTATTCAAGGAGGAATTCTCAACTCCTAACTAAAACATGCTCATATATTCTCCTCATGAAGTTCAATAGGCAACACATACTCAATGCACTACAACATGTGGGAAATAATCCACATAAACTCATTTTCTTTCAAAACACTAGTTTCATAAACATAGATTATATAAGGAAGTCATGGCAACACCTAAGCACATATCAACAACATTGGCAAGGCACACAATATCCCCCTTAGGAGTGAGCCTATACCACTACTTCCAAACATCACCAATCACATAATCATAGGAGGAACTATCTTTTCAAAACTAAAGCAAGCTCAACACTACACTATGGAGCCAATATGCCCCTTTCATCTAAAGCATAACAAAACATGTTCATCAAATAATCTCATGAAGTCAAATAAGACATTTTCATACTAAAATGCATATCAACACGAGGAACCTGATTCATACAGCTCATTTTAACATGAATTTATCAAAAGCATGTATAACGTAAGGAGTTCATGGAAATTTGTTAAAACACACATGACTCCAAAACATATAGCAAACCCCAAAAGGAACTTTTTGTCTCAAGCTCGAATAGGAATAGAAGAAAAGGATGAGGACATCAAGACTCTCAATCAATATTGCTATCTAAGCACATGATCTCCCCCTTGGGAGTAAGCCCCTTTTTACTAAAACCTCAAATACTACTCGTTTCTAACAACTCAAGCCTTACCAATGCTTATTATAACCTTATCGGGCTCTAGAACTAATAGGGGTCTAATAACCATGCATGCAAACCCGACCAAGGTTAACAAGAGTAACTCTAAGGGACAAAGGAACCATAGGACACATATATCAACCATGACTCCAAATCATAAAATAAGTCAAGTTGAACTTATCATCTTTGAGTTAGAGGAGGAGTAGAAGGGAACATAAGGATATTGGGACTTCTCATTGGCCCTTGGCCTCCCAATTAAGCACCTTTACCTAAAACCCTTTACTAAATACCACTCCTCAATATTCTCATGGAAGCACTTTCTTATTCTTATATTTCTTAACTTGCCGGTCTAAGATCCCAATTATTACTTCTAAATTAGAGAGGTTCCCATCTAAGCATTCTTGCTCACAAGCAACCTTACCAACACCACTCAAAGTCTCATATGAGCCTACCAAATTGGGATTAAACTCCTCAAACTCACTACACCCTTTTAAAGGTGAGAGTTTTAAGCCAAACCAAATCATGGACATCTAGCTCACTCAACCTTTCATATCCATCACACAAGGGGATTTTAACAATGGAGAATTACACTTCTAACCTCTTTCAAAGAGTGTACTCACTCAACATCTCTAGGCATCACTTAAACACTCATCAAATCCTCCAACACATCATAAAACTCATAATGGCTAACTTAGGTTCTACCAACAACTAAACATAACCTCGCAATCACCTTGATAGATAGGCACACTATCACTCCCTTTGGGAGTAAGCCTACTCAAATTCTTCTAAACATCATTTTTAACATAAAGGCTACTATGAAGCATCATTCACACTAAAAGCTAACATCACAATCTATTACCTCAAATATCACAAGTCTCATAGCCATAATTGGCATCACAACCAACCTTTTTCCCTCACTACTTGTAGCATACACTCTTTTAATAGTCATATCCTAAAGACCGTCGGCTAAGGGATAAGATAGAGCTTATAGATCTATGGCACGACTTGGAGAATGAAGAAATGAAGTTTCCTAAGCATCTAATATAAAAGACTAGTTTCAAGCCTTAGTTGATATCTTTGGTGGTTCTTCAATGGAGGTTCTAGAGAGAAGAATTCTGGAGAAGAGGGGAAAGTAGTTGGGTTTTATTTTGGGGTCTTGGGTTATAATGAATTAATGAGGTGTTTAATGATATAAAATAGTTTATATAGGTCTATTAAATCAGTATAAAACAACCCTACACTAAGATCATTAAATTAGGAATTAATTACGAAAACTTACCTTTGGCAGTTTTTGAATAGCTCGAAGTTGTGACTTACGGCCAACACCTACGAGGCGTAGGTTAGTTCACACTCCGTACTGGTGGGGCGTAGATTGACCCTGAAGCTCCTAAGTTGCCCCCTTCACCCACGATTCACTCCCACGGAACGTGGACCATCCTACGGAGCGTACGTCCCTTCCGTGGGTGACACATTTTTGGCAGAATTTTGGGAACTTGGCAGCCTTGGGGTCTAGACTTAAGGCTCCCCCTCAAGGACCCTTGGTTGGTCATTGGGGGGTGCTACCTCGACGTTTAACCCCTAGAAACCTCCACCTAGGCTCGGAAAGTCAATATACAGTATATAACAAAACAACAACAACAAAATCTCACATGTCCGCTCTACTTTCACCTATTAGTTTTCGTTAGACTCTAGTTTGGTCTTACTAGTTTCACAGTTGTTGCATTATTCCCCCTCAGGAACATTCATCCTCGAATGACACATAAAATACTTTATGGAATTAAAGACTCAAGACTTGCAGCCCATCATGCATGAAACATTAATAATGCACAAATCAAGATTCACTATCCATAATGTGTACTTATTCAAATAAGGTCACATCAACTCCAATTCAACATGATCAATGCAAATACAAGGAAGTAGGAAGTACATCTACAAACTCATTATCCATGAAATGCAACATATCTTATGTTAATAGGAGGAACTACCTTCTCCTAGTCATAACATTGTCCACATACTCTTATGGAGCTCATATGCAATCACTTCTCAAAGAACATTTTATTCAAGGAGGAATTCTCAACTCCTAACTAAAACATGCTCATATATTCTCCTCATGAAGTTCAATAGGCAACACATACTCAATGCACTACAACATGTGGGAAATAATCCACATAAACTCATTTTCTTTCAAAACACTAGTTTTCATAAACATAGATTATATAAGGAAGTCATGGCAACACCTAAGCACATATCAACAACATTGGCAAGGCACACAATATCCCCCTTAGGAGTGAGCCTATACCACTACTTCCAAACATCACCAATCACATAATCATAGGAGGAACTATCTTTTCAAAACTAAAGCAAGCTCAACACTACACTATGGAGCCAATATGCCCCTTTCATATAAAGCATAACAAAACATGTTCATCAAATAATCTCATGAAGTCAAATAAGACATTTTCATACTAAAATGCATAACAACATGAGGAACATGATTCACACAGCTCATTTTAACATGAATTCATCAAAAGCATGTATAACATAAGAAGTTCATGGAAATTTGTTAAAACACACATTACTACAAAACATATAGCAAACCCCAAAAGGAACTTTTGGTCTCAAACTCGAATAGGAATAGAAGAAAAGGATGAGGACATCAGGACTCTCAATCAATATTGCTATCTAAGCACATGATCTCCCCCTTGGAGTAAGCCCCTTTTTACTAAAACCTCAAATACTACTCGTTTCTAACAACTCAAGCCTTACCAATGCTCATTATAACCTTATCGGGCTCTAAAACTAATAGGGGTCTAATAACCATGCATGCAAACCCTACCACGGTTAACAAGAGTAACTATAAGGGACAAAGGAACCATAGGACACATATATCATCCATGACTCCAAATCATAAAATGAGTCAAGCTGAACTTATCATCTTTGAGTTAGAGGAGTAATAGAAGGGAACATAAGGATATTGGGACATCTCATTGGCCCTTGGCCTCCCAATTAAGCACCTTTAACTAAAACCCTTTACTAAATACCACTCCTCAATATTCTCATGGAAGCACTTTCTTATTCTTATATTTCTTAACTTGCCGGTCTAAGATCCGAATTATTACTTCTAAATTAGAGAGGTTCCCATCTAAGCATTCTTGCTCACAAGCAACCTTACCAACACCACTCAAAGTCTCATATGAGCCTACCAAATTGGGATTAAACTCCTCAAACTCACTACACCCTTTTAAAGGTGAGAGTTTTAAGCCAAACCAAATCATGGACATCTAGCTCACTCAACCTTTCATATCCATCACACAAGGGGATTTTAACAATGGAGAATTACACTTCTAACCTCTTTCAAATAGTCTACTCACCTAACATCTCTAGGCATTACTTAAACACTCATCAAATCCTCCAACACATCATAAAACTCATAATGGCTAAGTCAGGTTCTACCAACAACTAAACATAACCTCGCAATCACCTTGCTAGGTAGGCACACTATCACTCCCTTTGGGAGTAAGCCTACTTAAATTCTTCTAAACATCCTTTATAACATAAAGGCTACTATGGAGAATCATTCACACTAAAAGCTAACATCACAATCTATTTCCTCAAATATCATAAGTCACATAGCCATAATTGGCATCACAACCAACCTCTTTCCCTCACTCCTTGTAGCATACACTCTTTTAATAGTCATATCCTAAAGACCGTCGGATAAGGGATAAGATAGAGCCTATAGATCTATGGCACTTGGAGAATGAAGAAGTGAAGTTTCCTAAGCATCCAATATAAAAGAATAGTTTCAAGCCCTAGTTGATATCTTTCGTGGTTCTTCAATGGAGGTTCTAGAGAGAAGACTTCTGGAGAGGAGGGGAAAGTAGTTGGGTTTTGTTTTGGGGTCTTGGGTTATAATGAACTAATGAGGTGTTTAATGATATAAAATAGTTTATATAGGTCTATTAAATCAGTATAAAATGAGCCTACAGTAAGATCATTAAATTATGAATTAATTAGTAAAACTTACCTTTGGTAGTTTTTGGATAGCTTGCAGGTGTGACCAACGGCCACCACCTACAGGGCGTAGGTCAGTTCAGACACCGTACTGGTGGGGCGTAGATTGACCCTGAAGCTCCTAAGTTTCCCCCTTGACCCACGATTCACTCCCACGGAATGTGGACCATCCTACGGAGTGTAGGTCCCCTCTGTGGGTGACACATTTTTGGCAGAATTTTGGGAACTTGGCAGCCTTGGGGTCTAGACTTAAGGCTCCCCCTCAATGACCCTTGGTTGGTCTTTGGGGGGTGCTACCTTGACGTTTAACTCCTAGAAACCTCCACCTAGGCTCGAGAAGTCAATATACAACATATAACAAAACAACAACCTCAAAAGCTCACATGTCCGCTCTACTTTCACCTATTAGTTTTCGTTAGACTCTAGCTTGGTTTTACTAGTTTCACAGTTGTTGCATTATCTCCCCCTTAGGAACATTCATCCTCGAATGACACTTAAAATACTTTATGGAATTAAAGACTCAAGACTAGCAGCCCATCATGCATGAAACATCAATAATGCACAAATCAAGATTCACTATTCATAATGTGCACTTATTCAAAGGAGGTGACATCAACTCCAATTCAACATGATCAATGCAAATACAAGGAAGTAGGAACTACATCTGCAAACTCATTACGCATGAAATGCAACATATTATATGTTCATAGGAGGAACTACCTTCTCCTAGTCATAACATTATCCACATACTCTTATGGAGCTCATATGCAATAACTTCTCAAAGAACATTTTGTTCAAGGAGGAATTCTCAACTCCTAACTAAAACATGCTCATATATTCTCCTCATAAAGTTCAATAGGCAACACATACTCAAATCACTACAACATGAGGGAAATTGGCAAAATGGGGGGTTTACCCGCTCCGGGGCATATTTGACTTTGAAAATTGTCCTGTTTTTGAATCGGGACCAACCGGCTCCATAGCTAAACTCTTGACGGACATCTATGAAAACTTTTGGCAAAAATGACTTCGGCAATCCAAAGCACCGAAAGATCAATGGACTATAGCACACAAAAATTGGCAAAATGGGGGATTTACCCACTCTAGAGTTTCATTGACCATGCCAATGGACCGGTTTGCCTATCGTGACAACCCGGATCAATAGGTAAGGTCTTGACGGACGTCCATAAATACTTCGGCAAAAATGACGTCGAAAAATCTGGATGACCAAAAGATCTATGGACTAGCATAAAAAAAAAGGCAAAAAGGGGGGTTTACTTTTTTCGGTGATCGTTTGACCTTGAAAGTGGGCCGGTTTACCCGTCGGGACCAATCTGCTCCAAAGATAAGGTCTTGACGAGTGTCCATGAAATATTTTGGCCAAAATGACATTGGAAATCTGGATAACCAAAAGATCCATGGACTATATAACTCTCGATAATTGGCAAAAAGAGTGGTTTACCCGCTCCGGGATTGGTTTGATCATGAAAAATGTGCCGGTTTGCCCGTCAGGATCAACCGGATCCATTGCTATGGTCTTGACGGACGTCCACAAAATTTTTTTGGCAAAAATAATGTGAAAAATCTGGATCACCCAAAGATCCATGGACTATAGAACTTGAAAATTGGCAAAATGAGGGGTTTACCAATTTCGTGACTCTTTTGACCTTAACAATGGGCCGGTTAGCCCGTCCAGACCAATCGGCTCCAAAGCTAAGGTCTTGACGAACGTCCACAAAAATTCTTAACAAAACTATCTTTGGAAATACGGATCACCAAAAGATCCATTGTCTATAGCTCACAAAATTTGGTAAATCGGGGTTTTACTCGCTCCGGCGCTTGTTTAAAGTTTAAAATGGGTCAATTTTCCCGTGGGACCACCCGGCTCTAGCTAAGGCTTGACCGACGTCTACAAAAATATTTGGCAAAAATGACGTCAGAAATCCGGAAAACCAAAAGATCTATGGACTATAGCACAGGAACATCTGTAAAATGGGGGGTTACCCGATCTGGGGATTGTTTGCCCATCGGGACCCACCGACTCAATATCTAAGGTCTTGACGGACGTCCATGAAAAATTTCAGCAAAAAAGACGTTAGAAATCTGAATCACCAATAGATCCATGTACTATAGCACACGAAAATCAACAAAACGGGGGGTTTACCCTCTCCGGGGTTCATTTGACCATGAGAATGGGAGGGTTTGCCTGTCTTGACCAACGGCTCCATAACTAAAGTCTTGACGGACGTCCATTAAAATTTTTGGCAAAAATGACGTTGGAAATCTGGATCATCAAAAGATCCATGGACAATGGCAAACGAAAATTGGTAAAACAAGTGGTTCACCCTCTCTGGGGATTGTTTGACCTTGAAAATAGGACGTTTTTCTCGTCTAGACCAACCAGCTCCATAGTTAAGGTCTTGACGGACATCCACAAAATTTTTTGGCAAAAATGACATCAGAAATCTGGATCTCCAAAAGATCCATGGACTATAGCATACGAAAATCAGCAAAATGGGGGGTTAACCCGCTCCGGTGTTTGTTTGACCTTGAAAATGGGACAGTTTTCCCATTGAGACCATCCTACTCCATAGCTAAGTTCATGATGGATGTCCATGAAAAAATTTGGCAAAAATGACGACGGAAATTCGGATCACTTAAAGATCCATGGACTTATAGCACACGAACATGGGCAAAACGGCGGGTTTACCCGATCCGGGGACCATTTTACATTGAAAATGGTCATTTTACCCGTTGGGACAAACCGACTCCATAACTAAGGTCTTAGTGGACATCCAAAAAAAAATTCGGCAAAAAAGACATCAGAAATCTGAATCACCAAACGATCCATGTTCTATAGCACACGAAAATCTACAAAACTGGGGGTTTACCAACTCTGGGGCTCATTTGACCATGAAAATTGGGCTGGTTCCCATCCGGACCAATCGATTCCTTAAATAAGGTCTTGACGACGTCCAAATTTTTTTTTTGCAAAAATGACGTCGAAAATGCGGTTTAGCAAAAGATCGATGGACTATAGCATAGGAAAATCGGTAAAACGGGTGGTTTACCCGCTTCGAGGCTCATTTGACCTTGAAAATAGGCTGGTTTTCCTGTTGACACCAATCGACTCCATAGCTAAGGTCTTGACAGACGTCCAGGAAAAATTTCGGCAAAAATGAAATTGGAAACCCAGACCACCAAAAGAACTATGGACTATAGCACACGAAAATCGGCAAAATGGGGGGTTTACCCGCTCCGGGGCATATTTCATTTTGCAAATGGGCCGGTTTTCGAATTGGGACAAACAGGCTACATAGCTAAAGTCTTGACAGACGTCCACGAAATTTTTGGAAAAAATGACGTTGGAAATCTGGATCACTAAAAGATCCATGGACTATGGGACACAAAAATTGGTAAAACAAGAGGTTCACCCGCTCCGGGGATCGTTGAAATTGAAAATAGGCCGGTTTTCTCGTCTGGACCAACCAGCTCCATAGATAAGGTCTTGACGGACGTCCACAAAATTCTTTGGCAAAAATGGCGTCAAAAATCTGGATCTACAAAAGATCCATGGACTATAGCATACGATAATCGGCAAAATGGGGGGTTAACCCGCTCCGGTGTTTGTTTGACCGTGAAAATGGTACAGTTTTCCCGTTGGGACGATCCTACTCCATAGCTAAGTTCATGATAGATGTCCGTGAAAACATTTGACAAAAATGACTACGGAAATTCGGATCACTTAAAGATCCATGGACATTTAGCACACGAACATGGGCAAAACGACAGGTTTACCCGATTCGGGGACCGTTTTACATTGAAAATGGTCATTTTACCCGTCGGGACCAACTGGCTCCATATCTAAGGTCTTGTTGGACATCCAAGAAAAATTTTGGCAAAAAAATGTCGGAAATCTGGATCACCAAAGGATCCATGTTCTATAGCACACGAAAATCTACAAAACTAGGGGTTTACCCGCTCTGGGGCTCATTTGACCATGAAAATTGGGCGGTTTCCCATCTGGACCAATCGACTCCTTAAATAAGGTCTTGACGACGTCCAAGAAATATTTCTGCAAAAATGACGTCGAAAATGCGTATCAACAAAAGATCCATGGACTATAGCACAGGAAAATCGGCAAAACGGGTGCTTTAACCTCTCCGAGGCTTATCTGACCTTGAAAATGGGCTGGTTTTCCTGTTGAGACCAATTGACTCCAGAGCTAAGGTCTTGAGAGACGTCCACAAAAAATTTTGGCACAAATGAAATCAAAAATCCAAACCACCAAAAGATCTATGGACTATAGCACACGAAAATCGGTAATATGAGGGGTTTACCCGCTCCGGGGCATATTTCAGTTTGAAAATGGGCCGGTTTTCTAATCGGGACCAACCGGCTCCATAGCTAAAGTCTTAACGGACGTCCATAATTTTTTTTGGCAAAAATGACTTCGGCAATATGAATCACCCAAAGATGAATGGACTATAGCACCCAAAGATTGGTAAAACGGGGGTTTTACTCGATCTGGGGATCGTTTGACATTGAAAATGGATGGTTTGCCCATCGAGACCAACCGGCTCAATATCTAAGGCCTTAACAGATGCCCATGAAAAATTTCAGCAAAAAAGACGTCGAAAATCTGGATCACCAATAGATCCATGTATTACAGCACGCGAAAATCAACAAAACGGGGGGTTTACCCTCTCCGGGGTTCATTTGACCTTGAAAATGGGAGGGTTTGCCTGTCTGGACCAAAACATATAGAAAACCCCAAAATTAACTTTTGGTCTCAAGCTTGAATCGGAATAGAAGAAAAGGATGAGGACATCAGGACTCTCAATCAATATTGCTATCTAAGCACATGATCTCCCCCTTGGGAGTAAGCCCCTTTTTACTAAAACCTCAAATACTTCTCGTTTCTAACAACTCAAGCCTTACCAATGCTCATTATAACCTTATCGGGCTCTAAAACTAATAGGGGTCTAATAACCATACATGCAAACCCTACCAAGGTTAACAAGAATAACTCTAAGGGACAAAGGAACCATAGGACACATATATCATCCATGACTCCAAATCATAAAATGAGTCAACTTGAACTTATCATCTTTGAGTTAGAGGAGGAATAGAAGGGAACATAAGGATATTGGGACATCTTATTGGCCCTTGGCCTCCCAATTAAGCACCTTTAACTAAAACCCTTTACTAAATACCACTACTCTATATTCTCATGGAAGCACTTTCTTATTCTTATATTTTTTAACTTGCCGGTCTACGTTCCTAATTATTACTTCTAAATTAGAGAGGTTCCCATCTAAGCCCTCTTGCTCACAAGCAACCTTACCAACACTACTCAAAGTCTCATATGAGCCTACCAAATTGGGATTAAACTCCTCAAACTCACTACACCCTTGTTAAGGTGAGAATTTTAAGCCAAACCAAATCATGGACATCTAGCACACTCAACCTTTCATATCCATCACACAAGGGGATTTTAACAATGGAGAATTACACTTCTAACCTCTTTCAAAGAGTCTACTCACTCAACATCTCTAGGCATCACTTAAACACTCATCAAATCCTCCAACACATCATAAAACTCATAATGGCTAACTTAGGTTCTACCAACAACTAAACATAACCTCGCAATCACCTTGCTAGGTAGGCACACTATCACTCCCTTTGGGAGTAAGCCTACTCAAATTCTTCTAAACATCCTTTATAACATAAAGGCTACTATAAAGCATCATTCACACTAAAATCTAACATCACAATCTATTACATCAAATATCATAAGTCGCATAGCCATAATTGGCATCCCAACCAACCTCTTTCCCTCACTCCTTGTAGCATACACTCTTTTAATAGTCATATCCTAAGGACCGTCGGATAAGGGATAAGATAGAGCCTATAGATCTATGGCATGACTTGGAGAATGAAGAAGTGAAGTTTCCTAAGCATCCAATATAAAAGACTAGTTTCAAGCCCTAATTGATATCTTTGGTGGTTCTTCAATGGAGGTTCTAGAGAGAAGACTTCTAGAGAGGAGGGGAAAGTAGTTGGGTTTCTTTTTGGGGTCTTGGGTTATAATGAATTAATGAGGTGTTTAATGATATAAAATAATTTATATAGGTCTATTAAATCAGTATAAAACGACCCTGCACTAAGATCATTAAATTAGGAATTAATTAGGAAAACTTACCTTTGGCAGTTTTTGGATAGCTCGCAGGTGTGACCTACGGCCACCACCTACACGGCGTAGGTCAATTGACACTCCTTACTGGTGGGGCGTAGATTGACCCTGAAGCTTCTAAGTTCCCCCTTGACCCACGATTCACTCCCACGGAACGTGGACCATCCTACGGAGTGTAGGTCCCCTCTGTGGGTGACACATTTTTGGCAGAATTTTGGGAACTTGGCAGCCTTGGGGTCTAGACTTAAGGCTCCCCCTCAATGACCCTTGGTTGGTCTTTGGGGGGTGCTACCTTGAAGTTTAACCCCTAGAAACCTCCACCTAGGCTCGAGAAGTCAATATACAACATATAACAAAACAACAACCTCAAAAGCTCACATGTCCGCTCTACTTTCACCTATTAGTTTTCGTTAGACTCTAGCTTGCTAGTTTCACAGTTGTTGCATTATCTCCCCCTTAGGAACATTCATCCTCGAATGACACTTAAAATACTTTATGGAATTAAAGACTCAAGACTAGCAGCCCATCATGCATGAAACATCAATAATGCACAAATCAAGATTCACTATTCATAATGTGCACTTATTCAAAGGAGGTGACATCAACTCCAATTCAACATGATCAATGCAAATACAAGGAAGTAGGAACTACATCTGCAAACTCATTACGCATGAAATGCAACATATTATATGTTCATAGGAGGAACTACCTTCTCCTAGTCATAACATTATCCACATACTCTTATGGAGCTCATATGCAATCACTTCTCAAAGAACATTTTGTTCAAGGAGGAATTCTCAACTCCTAACTAAAACATGCTCATATATTCTCCTCATAAAGTTCAATAGGCAACACATACTCAAATCACTACAACATGAGGGAAATTGGCAAAATGGGGGGTTTACCCGCTCCGGGGCATATTTGACATTGAAAATTGTCCTGTTTTTGAATCGGGACCAACCGGCTCCATATCTAAAGTCTTGACGGACATCTATGAAAACTTTTGGCAAAAATGACTTCGGCAATCCAAAGCACCAAAAGATCAATGGACTATAGCACACAAAAATTGGCAAAATTGGGGATTTATCCACTCTGGAGTTTCATTTACCATGCCAATGGACCGGCAAAAATGACGTCGAAAAATCTAGTTGACCAAAAGATCCATGGACTAGCATACAAAAATCGGCAAAAAATGGGGTTTACCCTTTTCGGTGATCGTTTGACCTTGAAAGTGGGCCGGTTTACCCGTCGGGACCAATCTGCTCCAAAGATAAGGTCTTGACGAGTGTCCATGAAATATTTTGGCCAAAATAACATCGAAAATCTGGATCACCAAAAGATCCATGGAATATATAGCTCTCGATAATTGGGAAAAAGAGTGGTTTACCCGCTCCGGGATTGGTTTGATCATGAAAAATGTGCCGGTTTGCCCGTCAGGACCAACCGGATCTATTGCTAAGGTCTTGACGGACGTCCACAAATTTTTTTTGCAAAAATAATGTAAAAAATCTGGATCAGCAAAAGATCCATGGACTATAGCACTTGAAAATTGGCAAAATGGGGGGTTTACCCATTTCGTGACTCGTTTGACCTTGACAATGGGCCGGTTAGCCCGTTCAGACCAATCGGCTCCAAAGCTAAGGTCTTGACGAACGTCCACAAAAATTCTTAACAAAACTATCTTTGGAAATACAGATCACCAAAAGATCCATTGACTATAGCGCACAAAATTTGGTAAATCGGGGTTTTACTCGCTCCGGTGCTTGTTAAAAGTTTAAAATAGGTCAATTTTCCTGTGGGACCACCCGGCTCTATAGCTAAGGCTTGACGCACGTCCACAAAAATATTTGGCAAAAATGACGTCAGAAATCCGGAAAACCAAAAGATCTATGGACTATAGCACAGGAAAATCTGTAAAATGGGGGGTGACCGGATCTGGGGATTGTTTGACATTGAAATTGGATTGTTTGCCCATCGGGACCCACCGGCTCATTATCTAAGGTCTTGCCGGACGTCCATGAAAAATTTCAGCAAAAAAGACGTCGGAAATCTGGATCACCAATAGATCCATGTATAGCACACGAAAATCAACAAAACGGGGGGTTTACCCTCTCCAAGGTTCATTTGACCATGAGAATGGGAGGGTTTGCCTGTCTTGACCAACGGCTCCATAACTAATGTCTTTACGGACGTCCATTAAAATTTTTGGCAAAAATGACGTTGGAAATCTGGATCATCAAAAGATCCATGGACTATGGCAAACGAAAATTGGTAAAACAAGAGGTTCACCCTCTCCGAGGATTGTTTGACCTTGAAATTAGGACACTTTTCTCGTCTGGACCAACCAGCTCCATAGTTAAGGTCTTGACGGACGTCCACAAATTTTTTTGGCAAAAATGACATCAGAAATCTGGATCTCCAAAAGATCCATGGACTATAGCATACAAAAATCAGCAAAATGGGGGGTTAACCTGCTCAGGTGTTTGTTTGACCTTGAAAATGGGACAGTTTTCCCATTGAGACCATCTTACTCCATAGCTAAGTTCATGATGGATGTCCATGAAAAAATTTGGCAAAAATGACGACGGAAGTTCGGATCACTTAAAGATCCATGGACTTATAGCACACGAACATGGGCAAAACGGCGGGTTTACCCGATCCGGGGACCGTTTTACATTGAAAATGGTCATTTTACTCGTCGGGACCAACCGACTCCAAAACTAAGGTCTTGTTGGACATCCAAAAAAAAAATCGGCAAAAAAGACATCAGAAATCTGAATCACCAAACGATCCATGTTCTATAGCACACGAAAATCTACAAAACTAGGGGTTTACCCGCTCTGGGGCTCATTTGACCATGAAAATTGGGCGGTTTCCCATCTGGACCAACCGACTCCTTAAATAAGGTCTTGACGACATCCAAGAAATATTTCTGCAAAAATGACGTCGAAAATGCGTATCAACAAAAGATCCATGGACTATAGCACAGGAAAATCGGCAAAACGGGTGCTTTAACCGCTCCGAGGCTTATCTGACCTTGAAAATGGGCTGGTTTTCCTGTTGAGACCAATTGACTCCAGAGCTAAGGTCTTGAGAGACGTCCACAAAAAAATTTGGCACAAATGAAATCAAAAATCCAAACCACCAAAAGATCTATGGACTATAGCACACGAAAATCGATAATATGAGGGGTTTACCCGCTCCGGGGCATATTTCAGTTTGAAAATGGGCCGGTTTTCTAATCGGGACCAACCGGCTCCATAACTAAAGTCTTAACGGACGTCCATAATTTTTTTTGGCAAAAATGACTTCGGCAATATGAATCACCCAAAGATGAATGGACTATAGCACCCAAAAATTGGTAAAACGGGGGTTTTACTCGATCTGGGGATCGTTTGACATTGAAAATGGATGGTTTGCCCATCGAGACCAACCGGCTCAATATCTAAGGCCTTAACAGATGCCCATGAAAAATTTCAGCAAAAAAGACGTCGAAAATCTGGATCACCAATAGATCCATGTACTACAGCACACGAAAATCAACAAAACGGGGGGTTTACCCTCTCCGGGGTTCATTTGACCATGAAAATGGGAGGGTTTGCCTGTCTGGACCAACGGCTCCATAGCTAAAGTCTTGACGGATGTCCATGAAAATTTTTGGCAAAAATGACTCCGAAAATCTAAATCACCAAAAGATCCATGGACTATGGGACACGAAAATCGGTAAAACAAGAGGTTCACCCGCTCCGGGGATCGTTTAACCTTGAAAATAGGCCGGTTTTCTCGTTTAGATGAACCAGCTCCATAGCTAAGGTCATGACAGACGCCCACAAATTTTTTTGTCAAAAATACGGATCGCCAAAAGATCCGTGGACTATAGCATACGAAAATTGGCAAAATGGGGGGTTTACCCTCTCTGGGTTTGTTTGACCTTGAAAATGGGACAGTTTTCCCATTGAGAACATCCTACTCCATTGCTAAGTTCATGATGGACATCCATGAAAAAAATTGGCAAAAATGATGACGGAAATTAGGATCACTTAAAGATCCATAGCTTATGGCACATGAACATGGGCAAAACGGCAGGTTTACCCGATCCGGGAACCATTTTACATTGAAAATGGCCGTTTGACCCATCAGCACCAACCTGCTCCAAAGCTTACGTCTTGTTGGAAATCCACAAAAAATTTCAACAAAAAAGACATTGGAAATCTAGATCACCAAAGGATACATGTTCTATAGCACACGAAAATCTACAAAACGGGGGGGTTTACCCTCTCTGGGGCTCATTTGACCCTGAAAATTGGGCGGTTTCCCATCTGGACCAACCGACTCAATAACTAAGGCCTTGATGGACGTCCATAAAAAATTTCTGCAAGAATGACGTCTGAAATACGGATCAGCAAAATATCCATGGACTATAGCACAAGAAAATCGGCAAAACGGGTAATTTACCCGCTCCGAGGCTCATTTTACCTTGAAAATGGGCTGGTTTTCCCGTTGAGACCAATCGGCTCCATAGCTAAGGTCTTGATAGACGTCTACGAAAAATTTCAGCAAAAATGACATCTGCAATCCAGACCACCATAAGATCCATGGACTATAGCATACGAAAGTCGGCAAAATGAGGGGTTTACCCGCTCCGGGGCATATTTGACTTTGAAAATTAGCCAGTTTTTGAATAGGGACCAACCGTCTCCATAGCTAAAGTCTTGACGGACGTCAATGAAATTTTTTGGCAAAAATAACTTCGGCAATCCGAAGCACCAAAAGATCAACAGACTATAGCACACAAAAATTGGCAAAATGGGGGATTTACCCATTCCGGAGTTTCTTTGACCATGCCATTGGGCCGGTTTGCCTGTCGTGACAACTTAGATCAATAATTAAGGTCTTGACGGACGTCCATGAAAAACATCGACAAAACTGACATCGAAAAATCTGGATGACCAAAATATCCATGGACTAGCATACGAATATCAGCAAAAAGGGGGGTTTACCCTTTTCGGGGATCATTTGACCTTGAAAGTGGGCCGGCTTACCCATCGGGACCAATCGGCTCCAAAGATAAGGTCTTGACGAGTGTCCATGAAATATTTGGGCCAAAATTACGTCGGAAATCTGCATCATTAAAAGATCCATGGACTATATAGCTCTCGATAATTGGAAAAACGAGTGGTTTACCCGCTCCGGGATTGGTTTGATCATGAAAATGTGCCGGTTTGCCCGTCAGGACCAACCGAATCCATTACTAAGGTCTTGACGGACGTCCACAAAAATTTTTGGTAAAAATAATGTAAAAAATCTGGATCACCAAAATATCTATGGACTACAGCACACGAAAATTGGCAAAATTAGGGGTTTACCCATTTCATGACTCGTTTGACCTTGACAATAGGCCGGTTAGCCATCCAGACCAACCGGCTCCAAAGCTAAGGTCTTGACGAAAGTCCACAAAAATTCATAGCAAAACTAAATTTGGAAATACGGATCACCAAAAGATCCATTGACTATAGCTCACGAAATTTGGTAAAACTGGGTTTTACCCGCTACGAGGCTTGTTTGAAGTTTAAAATGGGCAGATTTTCCCGTGGGACCAACCAGCTCTATAGCTAAGGCTTGACGGAAGTCCACAAAAATATTTGGCAAAAATGACGTCAGAAATTCGGATAACCAAAAGATCCATGGACTATAGCACAGGAACATCGGCAAAACGGGGGGTTTACACAATCTGGGGATCGTTTGACATTGAAAATAGATGGTTTGCCCATCTGGACCAACCGGCTCAATATCTAAGGTCTTGACGGACGTCCATGAATAATTTCAGCAAAAAAGATGTCGAAAATCTGGATCACCAATAGATCAATGTACAATAGCACACAAAAAACAACAAAACGAGGGGTTTACCCTCTGCGGGGTTCATTTGACCATGACTATGGGAGGGTGTTCCTGTCTGGACCAACGGATCCATAGCTAAAGTCTTGATGGACGTCCATGAAAATTTGTGGCAAAAATGACGTCAGAAATTTGGATCACCAAAAGATCCATGGACTATGGGACACGAAAATCAGTAAAACAAGAGGTTCACCCGCTCCGGGGATTGTTTGACATTGAAAATAGACCGGTTTTCTCGTTTGGACCAACCGGCTCCATAAGTGAGGTCTTGAAGGACGTCCAAAAAATTTGTTGGCAAAAATGATGTCAGAAATCCGGATCTCCAAAACATCCATGGATAGCATACGGAAATCGGCATAACGGGGGATTTACCCGCTCTGGGGTTTGTTTGGCCTTGAAAATGGGATAGTTTTCCCGTTGAAACCATTCTACTCTATAACTAGGTTCATGATGGACGTCCATGAAAAAATTAGGCAAAAATGACGACGAAAATTTTGATCACTTAAAGATCCCTGGACTTATAGCACACGAACATGGGCAAAACGACAGGTTTACCCGATCTGGGGACCGTTTTACTTTGAAAATGGTCGTTTTACCCGTCGAGACCAATTGGCTCCATAGCTAAGGTCTTGTTGGACATCCACGAAATATTTCGGCAAAAACAACATTGGAAATCTGGATCACCAAAGGATCTATGTTCTATAGAACATGAAAATCTACAAAACGGGAGGTTTACCCGCTCTGGGATCATTTGACCATGAAAATTGGGCAGTTTCCCACCTGGACCAACCGACTCCATAACAAAGGTCTTGACGGACATCCATGAAAAATTTCTGCAAAAATGACGTCGGAAATACAGATCAGCAAAAAATCCATGGACTATAACATAGGAAAATCGGCAAAACGGCTGGTTTACCCCTTTCGAGGCTCATTTGACCTTGAAAATGGGCTGATTTTACCATTGAGACCAACCGGCTCCATAGCTAAGATCTTGACAGACGTCCACGAAAATTTTTGGAGAAAATGACATCGGAAATTCAGACCACCAAAAGATACATGGACTATAGCACACAAAAATTGGAAAAATGGGAGTTTTACCCGCTCCGGGGCATATTTGACTTTGAAAATTGGCCGGTTTTCGAATCGGGACCAACCGGCTCCATAGCTAAAGTTTTGATGGATGTCCATGAAATTTTTTGGCAAAAATGATTTCGGCAATCCGAAGCACCAAAAGATCTACGAACTATATCACACAAAAATTGGCAAATTGGGGGATTTACCCACTCCGGGGTTTCTTTGGACATGCCAATGGGGCGGTTTGTCGTGACAACCCGGATCAATAGTTGAGGTCTTGACGGACGTCCACGAAAAACTTCGGCAAAGATGACATCGAAAAATCTGGATGACCAAACGATCCATGCACTAGAACACAAAAATCGGCAAAAATGGGGGTTTACCCTTTTCGGGGATCGTTTGACCTTGAAAGTGGGCCGGTTTACCCATCGGGACCAATCAGCTCCAAAGATAAGGTCTTGACGAGTGTCCATGAAATATTTCAGCCAAAATGACATCGGAAATCCGGATCACCAAAAGATCCATAGACTATGTAGCTCTCGATAATTGGCAAAACGAGTGGTTTACCTGCTCCATGATTGGTTTGATCATGAAAATGTGCTGGTTTGCCCGTCAGGACCAACCAGATCGAGTGCTAAGGTCTTGACGGACGTCCAAAGATTTTTTTGGCAAAAATAATGTAAAAAATATGGATCACCAAAAGATCCATGGACTATAGCACACGAAAATCGGAAAAATGGGGGGTTTACCCATTTTGTGACTCGTTTGACCTTGACAATGGGCCGGTTAGCCCGTCCAGACCAACTGGCTCCAAAGCTAAGGTCTTGACGAACATCCATAAAAATTCTTAGCAAAAGTAACTTTGGAAATACGGATCACCAAAAGATCCATTGACTATAGCTCACGAAATTTGGTAAACCAGGGTTTTACCCGCTCCGGGGTTTGTTTGAAATTTAAAATGGGCCGATTTTCCCATGGGACCAACCGGCTCTATTGTAAAGGCTTGACGGACATCCACAAAAATTTTTGGCAAAAATGACGTCAGAAATCCTAAAAACCAAAAGATCCATAGACTATATCATAGGAACATCGGCAAAACGGGGGGTTTACCCGATCTGGGGATCGTTTGACATTGAAAATGGATGGTTTTCCCATCGGGACCAGACGACTCGATATCTAAGGTCTTGACGGATGTCCATTTAAAATTTTAGCAAAAAAGACGTCGGAAATCTTGATCACCAATAGATCAATGTACTATAGCACACGAAAATCAACAAAACGTGGGGTTTACCCTCTCCGGGGTTCATATGACCATGAAAATGGGAGGGTTTCCCTCTCTGGACCAACGGCTCCATAGCTAAAGTCTTGACGGACGTCCATGAAAATTTTTGGCAAAAATGACGTCGGAAATCTAGATCACCAGAAGATCCATTGATTATGGCACACGAAGATCGGTAAAATAAGAGATTCACCCGCTTCGAGGATTGTTTGACCTTGAAAATAAGTCGATTTCCTCGTCTGGACCAACTAACTCTATAGCTACGATTTTGACGGACGTCCACGAAATTTTTTTGGCAAAAATGACGTCAGAAATCCGGATCACCAAAGGATCCATGGACTATAGCATACGAAAATCGGCAAAAGAGGGGGTTTACCCGCTACGGGGTTTATTTTTCCTTGAAAATGGGACCGTTTTCCCATTGAGACCATCCTACTCCATAGCTAAGTTCATGATGAACGTCCATGAAAAAATTAGGCATAAATGACGACGGAAATTCCGATCACTTTAATATCCATGGACTTATAGCACACGAACATGGGCAAAATGGCAGGTTTACCCGATCCGGGGACCGTTTCACATTGGAAATCATCGTTTTACCCGTCGGGACCAACCGACTCCATAGGTAAGGTCTTGTTGGACATCCACGAAAATTTTTGGCAAAATAGACATCAGAAATCTTCATCACCAAAGGATCCATGTTCTATAGCACACGAAAATCTACCAAACCGGGGGTTTACCCGCTCTGGGGCTAATTGACCATGAAAATTGGGAGGTTTCCCATCTGGACCAACCAACTCCATAACTAAGGTCTTGACGGACGTCCACAAAAAATTTCTGCAAAAATGACGTCGGAAATGCGGATCAGCAAAAGATCCATGGACTATAGCACAGGAAAAATCGGTAAAACGGGTGGTTTACCCGCTTCGATCCTCATTTGACATTGAAAATGGGTTGGTTTTCCCGTTGAGACCAACCGGCTCCATTGCTAAGGTCTTGACAGACGTACACGAAAAATTCCGGCAAATATGACATCGGAAATCCAGACCACCAAAAGATCCATGGACTATAGCACACGAAAATCAACAAAATAGAAGCTTTACCCACTCCGGGGTATATTTGACTCTGAAAATGGGCCGGGTTTTTGAATCGGGACCAACCGGCGCCATAGCTAAAGTCATGACGAACGTCCATGAAAGTTTTTGGCAAAAATGACTTCGGAAATGCGAATCACCAAAATATCAACGGACTATAGCACACAAAAATTGGCAAAATGGGGGATTTACCCACTCCGGGGTTTCTTTGACCATGCCAATGGGCCGGTTTGCCTGTCGTGAAAACCTGGATCAATAGTTAAGGTCTTGACCGACATCCACGAAAAACTTCGGCAAAAATGACATCGAAAAATCTGGATGACCAAAAGATCCATGGACTAGCACACAAAAATCGGCAAAAAGGAGGGTTTACCATTTTCGGGGATCGTTTGACCTTGAAAGTGGGCCGGTTTACCCATCGGGACCAATCGGCTCCAAAGATAAGGTCTTGAAGAATTTCCATGAAATATTTTGGCCAAAATGACGTCGTAAATCTGGATCACCAATAGATCCAAGTACTATAGCACACGAAAATCAACAAAAGGGGGGCTTTACCCTCTCCGGGGTTCAATTGACCATGAAAATGGGAGGGTTTGCCTGTCTGGACCAATGGCTCCATAGCTAAAGTCTTGACAAATGTCCATGAAATTTTTTGGCAAAAATGATTTCAGAAATCTTGATCACCAAAAGATCTATGGACTATATAGCTCTCGATAATTGGCAAAACTAGTGGTTTACCCACTTCGGGATTGGTTTGATCATGAAAATGTGCCGGTTTTCCCGTCAGGACCAATCGGATCAATTGCAAAGGTCTTGTCGGACGTCCATAAATTTTTTTGGCAAAAATGATGTAAAAAATCTAGATTGCCAAAAGATCCATGGAATATAGCATAGGAAAATCGACAAAACGGGTGGTTTACCCGCTCCGTGACTTGTTTGACCTTGACAATGGGCCGGTTAGCCCGTCGAGACCAACCTACTCCAAAGCTAAGGTCTTGACGAACGTCCACAAAAATTCTTAGCAAAACTAACGTTGGAAATATGGATCACCAAAAGATCCATTGACTATAGCACACGAAAATCAGCAAAATAGGGGGTTTATCCGCTCCGGGGCTTATTTGACGATGAAAATGGGTTGGTTAGCCTGATATAGATCACCAAAAGATCTACGGACAATAGCAAACAAAAATTTGTAAAATGGGGGTTTACTCGCTCCGAGATTAGTTTGTTCATGAAAATGTGTCGGTTTTCACGTCAGGACCAACCGGATCCATTGCTAAGTTCTTGACGGACGTCCACAAAAAATTTTGGCAAAAATAATGTAAAAAATCTAGATCACCAAAAGATTCATGGACTATAGCACACGAAAATCAGCAAAATGGGGGGGAAGGGGGTTTACCCATTTCATGACTCGTTTGACCTTGAGAATGGGCCGGTTCGCTTGTCCAGACCAACCGAATCCAAAGCTAAGGTCTTGACGAACATCTATAAAAATTCTTAGCAAAATGAACTTTGGAAATACGGATCACCAAAAGATCCATTGACTATAGCTCACGAAAATTTGGTAAAACTGGGTTTTACCCACTCCAAGGCTTGTTTGAAGTTTAAAATGGGCCAGTTTTCCCGTGGGACCAACCGGCTCTATAGCTAAGGCTTGACGGATGTCTACAAAAATATTTGGCAAAAATGACGTCAGAAATTCGAATAACCAAAAGATCCATGGATTATAGCAAAGGAACATCGGCAAAACGGGGGGTTTACCCGAAATGGGGATAGTTTGACATTGAAAATGGATGGTTTGCCCATCAGGACCAACCAACTCAATATCTAAGGTCTTGACAGACGTCCATGAAAAATTTCAGCAAAAAAGGCGTCGGAATTCTGGATCACCAATAGATCCATGTACTATAGCACATGAAAATTAACAAAACGGGGGGTTTACCCTCTCCGGGGTTCATTTGACCATGAGAATGGGAAGGTTTGCCTGTCTGGACCAACGACTCAATAGCTAAAGTCTTGACAGATGTCCATGAAATTTTTTTGCAAAAATGATGTCTGAAATCTGGATCACCAAAAGATTCATGGACTATGGGACACAAAAATCGGTAAAACAAGAGGTTCCCCCGCTCCGGGGATCGTTTGACCTTGAAAATAGGCCAGTTTTCTGGTCTGGACCAACCTGCTCCACAGATAAGGTCTTGACGGACGTCCACAAATTTTTTTGGCAAAAATGACGTCAGAAATCTGGATCACCAAAAGATTCATGGACTATAGCATACGAAAATCGGCAAAATGGGGGGTTTACCCGCTCCGGGGTTTGTTTGACCTTGAAAATGGGATTGTTTTCCCGTTGAGACCATCCTACTCAATAGCTAAGTTCATGATGGATGACAATGAAAAAATTGGCAAAAATGACGACGGAAATTCGGATCACTTAAAAATCCATGGACTTATAGCACACGAACATGGGCAAAATGGTATGTTTACCCGATCCGAGGATTGTTTTACATTGAAAATGGTCGTTTTACCCATCGGGTGCAACCGACTCCATAGCTAAGGTCTTGTTGGACATCCACGAAAATTTTCGGCAAAAAAGACATCAAAAATCTGGATCACCAAAGGATACATGTTCTATAGCACACGAAAATCTACCAAACGGGGGGTTTACCCGCTCTGGGGCTCATTTGACCATTAAAATTTGGCGGTTTCCCATCTAGACCAACCGACTCCATAACTAAGGTCTTGACGGATGTCCATGAATTTTTTTTGCAAAAATGACGTCGGAAATGCGGATCAGCAAAAGATCCATGAACTATAGCACAGGAAAATCGGCAAAACGGGTGGTTTACCCGCTCCGAGGATTATTTGACCTTGGAAATGTGCTGGTTTTCGAGTTGACACCAACCGACACTATAGCTAAGGTCCTGACTGACGTCCACAAAAAATTTCGGCAAAAATGACATCGAAAATCCAGACCACCAAAAGATCCATGGACTATAGCAAACGAAAATCGGCAAAATGGGGGGTTTACCTGCTCCGAGGCATATTTGACTTTGAAAATGGGCCAGTTTTTGAATCGGTACAAACCGGCTCCATATCTAAAGTCTTGACGGGCGTCCATGAAATTTTTTGGCAAAAATGACTTCGGCAATCCGAATCACCAAAAGATCAATGGACTATAGCACACAAAAATTGGCAAAATAGGCCGGTTTGCCTGTCGTGAAAACCCGGATCAATAGTTAAGGTCTTCACGGACGTCCACGAAAAACATCGGCAAAAATGATATCAAAAATCTGGATGACCAAAATATCCATGGACTAGCACACAAAAATCGACAAAACGAGGGATTTACCCGCTTCGGGGATCGTTTGACCTTGAAAATGGGTAGGTTTGCCCGTCGGGACCAACCAGCTCCAAAGCTAAGGTCTTGACGAATGTCCATGAAATATTTCAACAAACCTAACTTCTGAAATTTGGATCACCAAAAGATTCATGGACTATAGCACACGAAAATCGGCAAAATGAGGGGTTTACCCGCTCCGGGGATCGTTTGACCTTCAAAATGGACCGATTTGTCCGTCGAGACCAACCAGCTTCATACCTAAGGTCTTGACGGATGTTCACAAAAAAGTTCAGCAAAAATGACATCGGAAATCTGGATGACCAAAAGATCCATTGACTATAGCAAACGAAAATCAGTAAAGCAGGGGGTTTACCAACTCCGGGGTTTGTTAGACCTAGAAAATGGGCCAGTTTTCCCATCGGGACCAACCGACTCTATAGCTAAGGTCTTGATGGACGTCCACAAAAAAATTCATCAAAATGACGTCGAAAATTTGGATTACTATAGCACAATAAAATCAGTAAAATGGGGGGTTTACCTACTCCGGTGATCTTTTGACCCTAAAATGGGCCAATTTGCCCATCGAGACTAACCAGATGCATAGCTAAGGTCTTGACGGACGTCCACGAATTTTTTTAGCAAAAATGACGTGGGAAATCAGGATCACTATAGCACACAAAAATTGGTAAAATGGGGGGTTTACCTGCTCTGGGGTCTTTTGACCTTCGAAATGGGTTTGTTCGTCCGTCCGGACCAATCGGCTTTGGGGTTCATTTGACCATGAAAATGGGGCTGTTTACCAATCTGGACCAACCGAGTTAATACATAAGGTCTTGACGGATGTCCACGAAAATTTTTGGCAAAAAGGACATCGAAAATGCGGATCACCAACAGATCCATGGACTATAGCACACGAAAATCGACAAAACGGGTCGTTTACCCGGTCCGAGGCTCATTTTGACCTTAAAAATGGGCAGGTTTACCCGTTGAGACCAACCGGTTCCATAGCTTAGGTATTGACAGACGTACATGAAAACTTTTGGCAAAAATGACAACGGAAATCCAAACCACCAAAAGATCATTGGACTATGCACACGAAAATCGGCAAAATGGAGGGTTTACCCGCTCCGGGGCATATTTTACTTTGAAAATGGGCTGGTTTTCCCATCGGGACCAACTGACTCCATAGCTAAGGTCTTTATGGCCGTCCATGAAATTTTTTGGCAAAAAGGACGTCGGCAATTCAGATCACCATAAGATCCATGGACTATAGGACATAAAAATCAGCAAAACGGGGGGTTTATCCGCTCCGAGGATCTTTTGAACATGAAAATAGGCGGGTTTGCTCGTCTGGACGGACGTACACAAAATATTTTAGCAAAAATAACGTCAAAATTGCGGATCACCAAATGATCCATGGACTATAGCACACGAAAATCGGCAAAAACGGGTGGTTTACCCTCTCCGAGGCTCATTTGACCTTGAAAATGGGCCGGTTTCCCCATTGAGACCAACCGGCTCCATAGCTAAAGTTTTGACGGACGTACATGAAAATTTTTGGCAAAAATGCCATTGGAAATTCGGATCACCAAAAGATCTATGGACTATAGCACATGAAAATCGGCAAAACAGGGGGTTTAACCGCTCCGGGGATTGTTTAACCCTGAAAATGGGCCAGTTTTCCCATTAGGACCAACTTGCTCCATAGCTAAAGTCTTGACGGACATCCACGAAATATTTTGGCAAAAATGACATCGGAAATCCGAATCACTAAATGATCCATGGACTATAGCGAACGAAAATCGGCAAAATGGCGGGTTTACCCGATCTGGGGATCGTTTGACATTGATAATTACCAATTTACACGTCTGGGCCAATCGGCTCCATAGCTAAGGTCTTGACGGACGCCTACAAAAAATGTTGCCAAAAAAGAGGTCGGAAATCCGGATCACCAAAAGATCCATGGACTATAGCACACGAAAATCAGCAAAACGGGTGGTCTACCCGCTCCAGGGATCATTTGACCATGAAAATGGGGCGTTTTGCCCATCTGGACCAATCAGCTCCGTAGCTAAGGGTTTGGTGGATGTCCACAAATAATTTCGACAAAAATGACGTCCAAAATGTGGATCACCAAGAGATCCATGGACTATGGCACACGAAAATTGGCAAAACAATAGGTTTACCTGCTCCGAGGATAATTTGACCTTGAAAATGGGCCGGTTTTCCCATTAAGACCAACCGACTCCAAAACTAAGGTCTTGAGGGACGTCCATGAAATCTGGATCACCAAAAGATCCATGGACTATAGCACACGAAAATTGGCAAAACGAGGGGTTTACCCACTCAGGGGATCGTTCGACCTTGAAAATGGGCTAGTTTGCCCATCGGCACCAACCAACTCCATAGATGACGTCTTGACGGACTTCCACAAAAATTCTTGGCCAAAATGATGTCACAAATTGATATATCGTGAGTTTACAGTATTTCTAATACATTTCACTTACAAGTTGTGTGTGTCTAGGGCCTTTTTATATTGGTTTTTATGTATTTTATCATGGTTTGCAGGAAAGGTGTTCAGGCGCGAAAGTTTAGAGACAGCTGAAGGAAATGCAGAAAAAGGCATCCACGGAGGTCATCTACGGACCGTAGGTCCATTCACGGTCCGTAGGTGATGACCATAGATCAGCAGGAATGTGTTGAGGACCGTACTGTTGATCCGTAGAATGAGACTGCGAGGGTTCCAGTACCTGATTTTTGAAGATGCTAAGTATGGAGCTACGGAAGGGATTGACGGACCGTAGGTCGATCTACGGTCTGTGCTGCTGGTCCGTCGTTTGCTTCAGAGAAGCTGATTTTTGGATGCTGAAATATTTCTAAGTCCAGAGCGACGGAAGGGACTTACGGACCGTAGATCAATCGACGGTCCGTAAGTCAGTCTCGTGGATCGAAGACGCGTTCCTGAACAAAACTTTCCCTAATTTGTTTCCTTTTTTATTTAGGATTTGTTTTCTATAAATAGGACATGTAAACCTCGTTTTTGGGGGTTAGACACTATTATTCTATTTTTTCTTTGTAACTTTGGAGATTATTTTGCAACCCTAGCAATTATTGATTCCCCAAGTTCGTTTTTTTGAAGATTTTGGCTGTTGCAATT